>NC_047523.1:38880799-39180799 GCF_902827115.2 Pseudochaenichthys georgianus | reverse complement strand
TTCCAGGCAGCTCCACACCCCCACTAACCTCCTCATCCTCTCCCTGGCTGTCTCAGACTTCCTTGTGGGCCTCATTTTGATGCCTGTTGAAATCCTTTTAACAGAGGCTTGCTGGTACTTGGGTGACCTGATATGTGCTCTGTATTATATTGTTAATTTTATCATTACCTCTTCTACGGTTGGAAACATGGTGCTCATATCCATTGATCGTTATTTTGCTATTTGTGACCCTCTACATTACACCACCAGAGTAACTCTGAACAGAACAAAAATCTGCATCTGTCTGTGTTGGATTTGCTCTGTTATCTATAATTGTCTAATTTTAAAGGACTTTCTGAGAAAACCTGATTCACATAATTCTTGCCATGGAGAGTGTGTAGCTGTCATTGACAATATCACAGGAGCTGTTGACTTAGTTGTTACCTTCATTGTCCCCATTACTGTTATCATAGTTCTGTATATCAGAGTGTTTGTGGTGGCTGTGTCTCAGGCTCGAGCCATGCGATCTCATGTTATCGCTGTCACTATGCAACGTTCAGTTGGTGCAACTGCTAAGAAATCTGAGATGAAAGCAGCCAGGACTCTTGGTGTTGTTGTCCTTGTGTTTCTAATATGTTTTTTTCCATATTACACTCCATCCCTTATAGGCGAGGATATTGAAACTGGTAGTTCAACCTCAATTGTAATCTGGTTGCTGTATTTTAACTCTTTTCTGAACCCATTGATTTATGCCTCGTTATACCCCTGGTTTAGAAAATCTATCAAGCTCATTGTGACCCTGAAGATACTTAAGCCTTGCTCGTCTGATTCTAAAATACTGTATTGACGGGCTGGGGTTGAGATATATTCTAAAAAACCTCTGTTCAGATGGACATATTGTTGCTATTGTTGCTGAGTCAGAATGCAATGTGAAATGGCTGAAGAAAGATTAGACATTATTTAATGTAGTAAAACATATGTAACTAAAAGATATTAAATAATTGAATACAAAATAAAACTTGAAAATATGACATTGTGTGGAAGAAGTAGAATTGTTTGACCTGTGTTGACTTCAGTTTGACCAGTATTCTGGTAATGAAATGTTCAATTGTTAATTTAGTAGACAATATGCAGTACAGACTGATTGAGTATGTCGTTGGCAGAAGGTGAGTGTGCAACTTCAAACAAAAAGACAGAGCTGTCGCGTGTGTGTGTGTGTGTGTGTGTGTGTGTGTGTGTGTGTGTGTGTGTGTGTGTGTGTGTGTGTGTGTGTGTGTGTGTGAGTGTGAGAGAGCGAGAGAGAGAGAGAGAGAGAGAAAAAGGGGAGAAGGTTTTCCTGACACATAACAGATTTGGTTCTCCAACACACTGACGATACAATATAACAAGAACAAAAATAAATCTTGTTGAGTGCTAACACATGTTTATTTTACCAATGCTCATGATATTGTACATGTACTGTCTGTTGCAATAATGACGGATTAAAATGAAGAAAAACATTCATAATATTTAGGCTGACAATAAGAATTAAAGCTTCAAGCAGCGATGATCGGGACCTCGCTAGGGCTGCTCGATTAAGGCAAAAATCATTATCACGATTATTTTGGTCAATATTGATATAACGATAATTAAATACGATTATTCATTGACTTTGAAAACATCAATTTATTGAACTTTAAAAAAAAAAAATAGTAATTTGAACAGTATCTTTTCAACAGTTGATTACCCTGAACCTTAAGTATAATTCAACTGAAAAACCAATACAAATATAACAAAAATAAATATATATATTCTAAAATTAATAAATACCAATAAAGAAAATCAACAAATATTTTGGGGCACACTTCCACAAACTACTGAACATAATAAATATAATAAATAAAAATGTATTAGATTATTGACAAAGTATTCAGCTGAAGCCACATATTTTTCAACTTCCCCACGGCCTTTGTCATAAACTGAACATAATAAATATAATAAATAAAACTATTGGGGGAACCAGGGAAATCATACATCTGTTGGGGTCGCTAATACATTACCAACAACCATTAGTTTAAACACAAATAATGCATTTGTCAATCTAACGAGTATTATTTACGTTAACGAGGTAAATAGGCTGATAGAAAAACATGTTTTCCGAAACTACTACAAATCGTATTCTCTCTTGAATGACAATATGCCTGCACTTCACCTCCAAGGTGCGCATTCAATTATTGGCAATCTAGTCCTGTGAGCGTGCTGCGCGAGCAGAGATGATGTGTTATGGGGTGTGCGTATAGTTAAACCTTTCCATATTTAAGTTTGTAGCAAGTAGAGGACTGCTGTCCTGTGTGTGTGTGTGTGTGTGTGTGCGTGTGTGTGTGTGTGTGTGTGTGTGTGTGTGTGTGTGTGTGTGTGTGTGTGTGTGTGTGTGTGTGTGTGTGTGTGTGTGTGTGTGTGTTCAAAGACCCCCATGAATCTCAGATTATAACTCGAACCCTGGGGCAAGCAGTGCAGATCTGGTGAAATGAGGCCGAGATGGCATCGTGTAGCGCTTGTCCATAGTGTTTTTACATTTATATTGTATTAGACATTTTCAAAGACAAAAACATACGGACAGGACATGGCTCACACACATCACAAACAGAACAAGACAATAACATGAAGGATGGGGGGTAGGGGGATTACAGTGTCAGTTACATTTTATATATTTATATGGCTTTGTATTTATAATAATAATAATGCATTTTATTTATGGGCGCCTTTCAAAGCTCTCAAGGACACCTTACAGAGCATAATTAAAGAAGAGCACACAGTAATACAAGACTTAAAAAATACTTAAAAACAACAATCATTTTAGCAGAGATTAAGAAATGGAATACGCCAGTTTAAAAAGGTGTGTTTTCAGGCTGGATTTGAAGGTTGGGAGTGAGACCATATTGCGGATGTCTTGTGGGAGAGAGTTCCAGAGACGGGGGGCAGAGTGGCTGAAGGCTCGTGACCCCATGGTGATCAGGCGGGCAGAAGGTACAATGAGTTGGAAGGCAGAGGAGGATCGGAGAGTACGAGAGGGAGTGTAGATGTGAAGGAGCTCAGAGAGATATGGAGGTGCAAGAGTGTGAAGGGCCTTGAAGGTGAGGAGCAGCACTTTGAAGTCTATGCGCTGCTTAACGGGGAGCCAATGGAGTTGTTGGAGAACCGGAGTGATATGATTAATGAAAGGAGTTCTGGTGATGATACGGGCGGCTGAGTTTTGGACCTGTTGGAGCTTACGTAGGGATTTCTGAGGAAGACCAGAGAGGATGGAGTTGCAATAATCGATACGGGACGTAACCAGGGCGTGGACGAGGATGGCGGTGCTGTTGGGTGTGAGTGACAGGCGGAGGCGGTTAATATTGCGGAGGTGGAAGTAGGCAGATCGAGTGATGTTGTTGATGTGATCTTCAAATGATAAGGTGCTGTCAAGGATGACACCCAGACTCTTAACTTGGGGGGAGGGTGAGACTGTGGAATTGTCAATAGTGAGGAAGAATTTGTCAGTTTTAGCCAGAGTGGACTTGGAGCCAACTAGGAGAAACTCGGTTTTATCACTGTTGAGTTTTAAGAAGTTGGATGAGAACCAGGATTTGATTTCCAGTAAGCAGTCGGAAAGGGCAGTGGGGGGGAGAGTGGAAGTGGGTTTGGTGGAAAAATAGAGCTGGGTGTCATCCGCGTAGCAGTGAAATTGGATTGCGTATTTTCTGAAGATATGGCCGAGAGGTAGGAGGTAGATGAAAAATAGGAGGGGGCCCAAGACAGAACCCTGAGGAACACCAGTGAAGACTGGATGGGACTGTGATTTGAAGTGTTTGAGTTGGACAAAGTGAGTACGGCCGGAGAGGAAAGATCTAAACCAGGTGTGGGATGTGTCAGTGATACCAATGGAAGATAATCTGTCAAGGAGGATTTATACATGATTTGCTTCATAATATAGATATACTTCATTGTTTCCACATTATTATTATTATTATTATTATAAAACAAAAACATTTATAATACATGAATAAATAAATAGATAAATAGTCAAATAAATAAATATATATATATATATATTAGTGCTGTCAAAATTATCGCGTTAACGGCGGTAATTAATTTTTTGAATTAATTGCGTTAAAATATTTAACGCATTTAACGCATGTGCAGAATGGCCCGCCCCATACATGCCACCAGTGGCAGCACCAGGGTATGGCTGGGATAGGCTAACCCATACCAAGAAATGGCTTTGCCCCACCATGAAAAATGATGTTAAAGTAAGCAAAATAAAGTCTGCCAACTCACGCGGAGTAAATTGCACAGACAGCAGTTAGTAAGATTGATTTCAGTAGCCACGGTTTTGAAAACTTTTGTCACGTAGTGATCGACTTCTCAATAGAACATCTTTGATAATGTCTTCTGGCCAATCAGAATCAAGATAACGGCGTTGTGTTGTTGCAGGAAGTCCCGACGGAGAATACTTTTGCTGTAGTACAGGGGTGCACATAACTAACTGGTACGCAGGTTATGTGCGTAATCTGAAATGCATACCGTCACTTGTGTCACAAAGCGCATTTGCGTACCGACGTACCTGTGAAGCTTTTCCAGAAGGCGGTTAGATCACCGGACGACAGAGTCGGTCTCCGTGTGCACAGACAGGGCTGCTGTTAACGTCGGTCTGGACAACGGAATTGTGCCAAAACTACGCCTACCGGCTGCGGAGGGAGACTCCCCCCTTCACTGGAGAACTGCGCTCAAACAGCTGATCACAACGTTCACACTCTGTGGTCACGGAGTACTCCACTAGCCGCCGCCACCGTGTTTGATCCATCCTTTTGAGTCTACAGGGTGTGATGTATGCTCTGTGAAAGGATTTGTAACCGTATTACTCTAAACCGGACACACTTGGAGATTGATGTTGAGTTCGACCAGATTCTGTCCCACTCAACTGGGGTAAGGGTGATGCCTATGTCCTGCTCCCATCTTTTCTGTGTCTGCAGATTAGTATTGGCAGTGGAGGTGAGGAGAAGTTTATATATACCTGAAATCATTCCTTTCTCGCTTGAAAGTCTTTTTAGGTTCATATCAAGGTGTTCATGACAACCATTTATACATTTTGATGTTAAGTTTTTAATATTTGATAATTGCATAAAGGAGAGGAAGAGGGATTGATTCAGATTAAAATTGTCCAACAACACTGTGAACGGAGTTATGATATTGTTTTTTTACTATTTTCCCAATGTTGTATGTCATGTGCTGCATATGTATATTATTCAATGGATTACCGCCCACTTTGAATAGTGGGTTTTTACATAATGGGCATGAAGGGAGGGAAATACCAGTGATGCCTAGCCTCCTTTCTACAGATTGAACCACAATGATAGAACATTGAATTAATGGATTATTCAGACTGGATTTGGGGGAGTACCATAATGAATTTAAAGATATTGATTTATTGTTTTCTGTAATTATTTGTCCTTCCAGCCAGTCCCAGTTAGCTTTTTTTCGGTGTCGCTCCATAACCCCATAGGGAATATCTCATTATATGAGAGCTAATATAATTATAAATTAGGTAACCCCAGTCCACCTGTTCTCCTCGGCATAGACAACTTTTTATGGTTGATTCGTGGTTTTGTATCCTTCCATATGAATTAAGAGAATATAGTGTTTATTTCTTTAAACCAATATTGTGGGATTTGAAGGGGAATTGAGGATATTATATATCAATCAATCAATCAATGTTTATTTATATAGCCCAATATCACAAATGTTACATTTGTCTCAGTGGTCTTCACAGTGTGTACAGAATATCAGTATGACAATACGACACCCTCTGTCCTTAGACCCTCACATCGTACAAGGAAAAACTTCCAAAGAAAACCCAGTTTAAAGGGAAAAATGGGAGAAACCTCAGGGAGAGCAACAGAGGAGGGATCCCTCTCCCAGGACGGACAGACGTGCAATAGATGCCGTGTGTAAATTGAAAAGATAATACATTTGCAACATAGGTAGTCCAAATGTTTGGAAATGCATGTGTGTATAATAGGAAGATGAATCCACGAGGATATCCATCCAGGACCTATGATCCAGGACCACAGCCACGACTCAAGATCCAGCGCTCGCGATCCAGGACACAGGACCGCAGGATCATCCATGACTCCGGATCCCAGCGTATATAGACACCAAAAAGACATTTGGGGAAGCTGGGTTAATCGGAACATGAGTGTACACGGGTATAGACAGAGAGAAGGAAGAAGTAAGATGTCCCCCGACAAACTAAGCCTATATCAGCAAAACTAGGGGCTGAATCTAATCAGCCCTAACTATAAGCTTTATCAAAAAGGAAGGTCTTAAGCGCACTCTTAAAAACGGATAGGGTGTCTGCCGCCCGAACACAAACTGGAAGCTGATTCCACAAATGTGGAGCTTGATAAGAAAAGGCTCTGGCTCCCATTGTACTTTTAAAGATTCTAGGAACAACCAACAACCCTGCATTCTTGGAACGCAATGTAGGACAGTAGGGTATAATGAGTTCTTTAAGGTAAGATGGCGCCTGCCCATTAAGGGCTTTGTAGGCGAGAAGAAGAATTTTAAATTCTATCCTGTGTTCTATAGGGAGCCAGTGTAAGGCAGCCAGAACAGGAGTAATGTGGTCCCTTTTCCTAACTCTGGTTAGTACACGAGCCGCAGCATTTTGAATCAGCTGAAGCGACTTGATTGACTTCTTAGTACTCCCTGATAATAGAGAGTTACAATAATCCAGCCTAGAAGTAACAAATGCATGGACTAGTTTCTCTGCATCGTTTTGAGGCAAGATATGCCTGATTTTTGCAATGTTACGTAGATGGAAGTAGGCGGTCCTTGAAATTGATTTTATGTGGGCGTTAAAGGATAAATCCTGATCAAATATAACACCAAGATTCCTTACAGTCTCACTGGAGGCCAAATTAATGCCATCCATAGTTAGTATGTCTTTAGATAATTTGTTTCGTAGATTCTTCGGGCCAAGTACAATAACTTCAGTTTTGGTCGTGTTTAACATCAAAAAGTTTAAGGTCATCCACGTTTTTAAGTCCTTAAGGCAGTCTTGAATTTTATTTAGATGATTAATTTCATCAGGCTTGATTGATAAATATAGTTGAGTATCATCCGCATAACAATGAAAGTTTACAGAATGATTCCTTATAATATTGCCTAACGGAAGCATATATAATGTGAACAAAATAGGTCCGAGCACTGAGCCCTGTGGCACTCCATGGCTAACTTTGGTTTGCGTGGAAGATTCATCGTTAACACGTACAAACTGAGAGCGTTCAGATAGATAGGACCTAAACCAGCCTAAAGCAGTTCCCTGTATGCCAACTAAGTGCTCTAGTCTTTGCAATAGGATATCATGGTCGATAGTATCAAATGCAGCACTAAGATCGAGCAAAACAAGAATAGAGACAAGTCCCTTGTCTGAGGCTATTAGAATATCATTTGTGACTTTAACCAGAGCTGTCTCTGTGCTATGATGTGTTCTAAAGCCAGACTGAAAATCTTCAGATAAATCATTGTTTTTTAAGTAATCACACAACTGTTTTGCGACCGCTTTCTCAAGAATTTTTGAGAGGAACGGAAGATTAGAAATAGGTCTATAGTTGGCTAAAACCTCTGGATCGAGGTTGTGCTTTTTAAGAAGCGGTTGTATCACTGCTACTTTGAATGATTGTGGAACATAGCCTGATAATAAAGACATATTCATAATATTTAATAAAGAAGTGCTAATTAATGGAAAAACTTCCTTCAACAGCTTAGTTGGAATTGGGTCTAACATGCACGTTGATGGTTTAGAAGAGAGAATCATTGAACGTAATTGTTCAAGGTTTATGGCTGAAAAGCATTCTAGTTTACTATCTAGTGTAATATTAGAACTTACGATTCCGGGACACTATACTGGTCGAAGGCAAGAGGTCATTAATTTTGTTTCTAAGAGTAACAATTTTATCGTTAAAAAAGCACATAAAATCATTACTACTGAGTGCTATGGGAATAGAAGGCTCAATCGAGCTGTGGCTCTCTGTCAGCCTGGCTACAGTGCTGAAAAGAAATCTTGCATTATTCTTATTCTCATCTATTAATGAAGAGTAGTAGGCTGCTCTCGCTTTACGCAGTGCTTTCTTATATTCATTGAGAGTAATATGCCAAATTAAACGAGATTCTTCAAGTTTAGTGGAACGCCATATCCTTTCAAGTTGTCTAGACTTTTGCTTTATTTTGCGGGTTTCGGCATTATGCCATGGAGCTAATCTATGTTGTTTTATTTTCTTCTTTTTCAAAGGAGCAACAGAGTCTAATTTTATTCGCAGCGCATCTATAGCACTATCAACAACATGATCAATTTGGGGTGGTGTACATTTTGTATAAGTTTCCTCCCCTACATGCAGACATGCTATCGAGTTAAGTATTGGTTGAATCTCTTCCTTAAATGTGGCTATAGCACTAACAGATAGGTTTCTGCTGCAAGAGCTTTTGACTAATGCTTTGTAGTCTAGTAACAGTACTTCAAAAGTTACTAAGAAATGGTCGGATAAAGCAGGATTATGTGGTTCGACTAATAGTTGCTCAATTTCAATACCATAAGTCAGAACAAGGTCGAGAGTGTGATTATAACAGTGGGTTGGTTTATTTACACTCTGACAGAAACCAACAGAATCTAATATAGAGTTAAATGCAACAGTAAGGCTATTTTTATCATCGTCAACATGAATATTAAAGTCACCTACGATAATTACTTTGTCTGTTTTAAGAACCAAAGTTGATAAAAACTCAGAGAATTCTGATAAGAATTCTGAATAAGGACCTGGTGCACGATACACTGTAACAAATAAGATTGGCTGCAAAGTTTTCCAGGTCGGATGCGTAAGACTAAAAACGAGGCTTTCAAAAGAGGTATAATTACATTTTGGTTTAGTATTGATAAGTAAACTTGAGTCAAAGATTGCTGCAACTCCACCTCCTCGGCCCGTGCCTCGAGCAATATGAGTGTTGACATGGCTGGGTGGAGTGGCCTCATTTATGCTGACATATTCTTCATGTCTCAACCAAGTTTCAGTGAGACAGCATATATCAATATTATAATCTGATATTAAATCATTTACCAATATTGCTTTAGATGCTAGAGATCTTATGTTTAAGAGACCACATTTAATCTTCCTGTTTTGTTGCACTGTAGTAGTTGTTACATTTACTTTTATTAGGTTATTATGTATGACACCTCTATTAGGTTTTACCTTAAATTGTCCTTGGGCAGACACACACACCGCTAATATTGGGTATTTTATTGGGTTCGGGATTCCTATAGGTGACTGCCTAGGAGAGAGCGCAGAGAAGCGTGTAAGACTGCGACTCTGCCTCCTGGTCTCAACTCCAGTTTGTCATGGATTACGTCCACAAAGCCCTGAAATGTTTGCCGAAATGAGATCTGCACCTTTCAAAGTAGGGTGAATGCCGTCTCTCTTAATCAGACCAGGTTTTCCCCAGAAGGCTGTCCAATTATTTACGAAGCCCACATTGTTTGCTGGGCACCACCAAGACAACCAGCGCTGAAATGATGACATGCGGCTATACATGTCATCATTGATCAGATTGGGGAGGGGACCAGAGAAGATTACGGTGTCCGACATTGTTTTAGCATAACTACACACCGTCAATATATAGGTCAATCTTGGTAGGACATTCATTTTTAACACATCCACCCTTCCCCACAGCGATAGGGGTAAAGAAGTCCATCTTCTCAAGTCATCTGTAATAGTTCTAAGTAAGCCTGGACCATTCATTTAGAAAATCTTGTTGATTGTTGATCTGATATTTATGCCCAAGTATCTCAATGCATCAGCTTTCCAAACAAAAGGAGCAGAGCCTAAGTGATTAGAGTGAGTCTGACAGTTTAGTGGCATGGCTTCACTTTTACTCCAATTTATTTTATATCCTGAAAATAAGCTAAATTCTCTAATAGCCTCTAGCACCTTAGGTATAGAGTTTAGTGGGTCAACTAATGTTAAAAGGATATTATCAGCGTATACGTTTATTTTGAACTGATGTCCGGATGGCACAAGCCAAGGGCTCGAGATTTAAAATGCATATTAGAGGGGATATTGGATATCCCTGCCGTGTTCCCCGATGCAGGGGGAAAGGATCAGAAAGCATGTTGTTGCTTCTGACTGAGGAGACTGGCTTATTGTAAAGTGATTTAAACCATCTCATACAGACAGGGCCAAATCCAAATTTTGATAGAACATTAAATAAATATGGCCATTCTATTCTGTCTAAGGCTTTCTCTGCATCCAGTGATATTGCCATTGCTGGGAGATGGAGGGAGTTAGGGCTAAATATCACCTGGAGCCAGGGGCGGATCTAGAAAAGTATTCATGGGGTGGCCAGAGGGTGGCAGGAGATTTTGAGGGGTGGCATCCCCTCAAAAGATTAGACATTATTTAATGTAGTAAAACATATGTAACTAAAATATTTTAAAAATAATTTAATACAAAATAAAACTGGAAAATATTACATTGTGTGGAAGAAGTAGTACAATATACAGTACAGACTGATTGAGTATGTCGTTGGCAGAAGGTGAGTGTGCAACTTCAAACAAAAAGACAGAGCTGTCTCGTGTGTGTGTGTGTGTGTGTGTGTGTGTGTGCGTGCGTGTGTGTGTGTGTGTGTGTGTGTGTGTGTGTGTGTGTGTGTGTGTGTGTGTGTGTTTGGCCTGGCATTACTATACTTGTGGGGACCTAACTCTGTCTACACAGTCACGTGTGGGGACTCGCCTCCCTTATGGGGACAAATTGGAGGGTGAAGAATTGGTTAGGTTTAGGATTAGGGTTAGGTTGGGGGTTAGGGTTAGGGTTAGGGTTAGGTTTAGGATTAGGGTTAGGTTAAGGATTAGGGTTAGGGTTAGGCATGTGTTGGTTATGGTTAAGGTTAGGATAAGTCTCCAGGAAATGCATGTAAGTCAATGTAATGTCCCCTAAAGTGATGTATACATGGTATGTGTGTGCGTGTGTGTGAGTGTGTGTGTGTGTGTGTGTGTGTGTGTGTGCGTGTGTGAGAGAGAGAGAGAGAGAGAGAGAGAGAGAGAGAGAGAGAGAGAGAGAGAGAGAGAGAGAGAGGAGAGAGAGAGGAGAGAGAGAGAGAGAGAGAGAGAGCGAGAGAGAAAAAGGAGATACGGTTTTACTGACACATAACAGATTTGGTTCTCCAACACACTGACGATCAAATATAACAAGAACAAAAATACATCTTGTTGAGTGCTCACACATGTTTATTTTACCAATGCCTGTGATCATTTACATGTACTGTCTGTTGCAATAATATATAATATAATATGAGGGATTCAAATGTAGAAAAACATTCATAATACATGTACTGTATTTAGGCTGACGATAAGAATTAAAGCTTCAAGCAGCGATGATCGGGACCTTGCTAGGTCTGCTCGATTAAGGCAAAAATGATAATCGCGATTATTTTTGGTCAATATTGATATCACGATTATTAAATACGATTATTCTTTGACTTTGAAAACATCAATTTATTGAACTTTTAAAAAAAATAAAAATAATATTTTGAACAGTATCTTTTTAACAGTTGATTACCCTGAACCTTAAGAATAATTCAACTGAAAAACCAATACAAATATAAATAAAATAAATTATACATTTATATCTACATTTAAATAAATAATATCAAATTAATAAATACCAATAAAAAAATCAACAAATATTTTTGTGGGAGCCAATGGGAGCTGAGCTCCCATGAGGAGGGTCTGAGCTCCCATGAACGCAGGGAAATCATACATCCATGGGGGTCACTAATAGATTACCAACAACCATTATTTTAATCACAAATAATGCATGTGTCAATGTAATGAGTAATATTTACGTTAACGAGGTAAATAGGCTAAAATAAAAACATGTTTTCCAAAATATGTTATGTGGTGTGCGTATAGTTGAATCTTTCCATATTATAGTTTGTAGCAAGTAGAGGACTGCTGCTGCTGTGTGTGTGTGTGTGTGTGTGTGTGTGTGTGTGTGTGTGTGTGTGTGTGTGTGTGTGTGTGTGTGTGTGTGTGTGTGTGTGTGTGTGTGTGTGTGTGTGTGTGTGTGTGTGTGTGTGTGTGTGTGTGTGTGTGTGTGTGTGTGTCTGTGTGCAAACGTGTTTTAAAGACCCCCAAGAAGCTCAGATTATATCTCGAACCCTGGGGCAAGCAGTGCAGATCTGGTGAAATGAAGCTGAGATGGCATCGTGTAACACTTAGTGTTAACCAGTTGCTTAAACCCCTGGTTGCTAACCATGCTAACTGGACACATGTCTTTAGCTATGCAGAATGTGATGGCATCTGTTATATCTTTGTGTTTTTGCGAGCTGGTTGAATATTACATTACATTACATTGCATTTAGCTGACGCTTTTATCCAAAGCGACTTACAATAAGTGCGTTCGACCAACAAAATACAAACTTCAAGAAAACAGAATCATATAAGTACATCAGGTTTCATAGAGCTAAAACATTTCAAGTGCTACTCAACTGGCTTTAGATAAGACAGTCCTTTATTAGTATATAAGTGCTTTGTTAATAGTTATATCGCTCGAAGAATAGAGAGAGAGAGAGAGAGAGAGAGAGAGAGAGAGAGAGAGAGAGAGAGAGAGTTGCGGTCTGCAGTGCTCCGCCTCTGCCTCCTGTCCTCACAACTTTTATTAATCCCGGTACCGGACAATTGTTATTTGTTCTTACTCGGAACCAGTGGCGGCTGGTGCATTTTTTTCCCGGGGGGGCTCCACCAAAATGTAAGCAAACTTATACACAAACTCAAAACATATGTCATTTTACAACGCAGGGCTAGCTCAAAGGCACACAGCACGTGATACAGTGTACTATTTTAATACCTGTTTTTGTCAACCTCCTTATTATGCTTACTGATCCCATCCTGTAGCCCTCATTGGACAGCTGTGTTTACTCTCCTAAACATGGCTAGTTGCATAGCATCATCCATGTGGACTCCAAAAGAGGGTCTGAGGCTGGAGGCTGGCAATCGGGGCTGCCCGAAAACAGTCCTAGCCATTCAGGCAACGAGCTCCTCAGCGCCTCTTTGGCCCCTCTAGCCGAGGCTCTCCTCCACTCACAATGAATACACTGAAGAGTGTACTTTAGCTCTAGGTCAAAAGAAAAAACAGCTGGGTCCATATTTGGTTCGGTCGTTCTGCCCGATTGTCGGCGGGGGCAATCGGGCTTAACAGGTTAAGGACCTTATGAATCTAATAAGGGCTATACAAGTGTTCATAGGCAGTTTATTTTTATTATTTAGTTTCCCAAGCAGGAAACACGTGACTTATCAGTAACTTTAGACATCTTAAAACCATTTTTATCAATATTTTATCGTAGATTATACATTTAACTGACACCAACTATATAATATGTATCTTGTTCATTAAAAAAAAATGTATTGAATGAATACAATTAAAATATTTTTTTATGACAATCTAGAATGTGTGAAGAACGAAACACAGGGGTAATACCAAGCCTCTGAATTAGCACTAAGCTGAAAAATGCTAACGCACTTAGCACAGAACTCACGGTAGAGATATGTTATACTTCATGCAATCTGCACAAACTAGGTATCATATGAAAGCTGAGATTCCACAGATTCCATGGGTATAAGTTTAATCACTGCGCGGCCAAAACTCACAGCAGCGAAGCCAGGAAAGACTACACAGAGCTTCCGGTTTTGGGCATGCTGGCTGCGCATCA
Organism: Pseudochaenichthys georgianus; assembly: GCF_902827115.2. Lineage (NCBI taxonomy): Eukaryota > Metazoa > Chordata > Actinopteri > Perciformes > Channichthyidae > Pseudochaenichthys > Pseudochaenichthys georgianus. Next base: position 39,167,044 of record NC_047523.1, on the reverse strand, counting down.
CTCTCATTCACCAATGGTAATATTTAGATGGATGTAGGAACTTCCCATCGATTCTATTGGCTCTAACGGTTCAAAAGAGGTGTCAATCACCAAAATCGACAGATGGGTTCAAGAGATATGGCAAATACACCCAAATGACCCCAGAGGTGGGTTTATTTTTCTAAACCTCTCTAAGAAGGGCAAATGTCACTTGTTTTGATCCAATCTTGATACAGGGTACTTATCATATGTTACAGTTTGGATTCCTAAAGCTTTCAGTCTACTGTCCCATCATCCAAGGGTGGTTTTCACTATAAGTAATGGGTTTATTTTTGGACGGAAACCAAAATGTACAATTTTTTACTATGTTTAATCTGAATTTACTTTAAAATAAAAACATCTATATTGATTCTGACTCTTCTACATCCAACTCACAGGTTTATCATTGCTTTGAGAAAAAAGATTATTCATTTACCCCTTTTAGAAGTGAAGATATAGTCATTTGTTCTGGGCATGTCATTTGACCTGAAAAACAGGCTCAGGGCTTAACAGGTTAAATGTATTTTCTTCTGCCTTGTCTTGCTTTACTTTCTGTCTTTGTGTTTTATCGCCTTGACAAACTGTGATAGTGGTCTGTTCGTACTGTCACAGTTAGCACAAAGTGAGCTTTTAGTGAAATAAAGCTAAGCAGTTAAACACAAAAATAGGTGGTCTAGGCAAGGCGAAAACAAAACAACGAGAAAGAAAAGACCAGAGAGGGCAAGAGGAACAAGCGCCAACCTGCATTCTAAGATGATTTGTTGTATGGATTCACAAGGGCCATATAAGTCTTAACGATATCCATTATCATCATGATGAAATTATGGTTAAAAACTACGCACATGAAACAAACAATGAAGCTAAAAAAATAAGCTAAATAAAAAAAATGTAGCCAGAAATAAACATTAAAGTAACTGAAAATCATTCGATACTCTTGTCTCAGGCCCAGCTTGTTTTACTAAGTTATGTCAATTAAAATGTAAAGGTTCAAACTCCATGTAGCTTTTATTATTACACTCGTACTTATCTGCTGCAAAACATTACATGTTCTCCATCACACTATATAAATGCACCAGTTATTTAGTGGGAATGCTGACACAGCATTACTTTTAGAGATATTAAACATTGTGCAGACCTTGGTAAAGAGGCCTTCTTCATATTTAGAGTGCGTGATGTCACAGCTAGAGTGGGACACGTAGTTAGCTCAAATAGAAACACCTGTGTCATGGAACACGATGATGTCATCACTCCAACTGACATGCTCAGAGCAGCAGACTTCAGATAAAGGTTAATGGTCCTGCCCTCAACAGCTCTACGTCAAGTATGGGGTGTCATCATATGCCGTTTCCATGGAAACGCATCCCTTGCCATAAAACACAATGTCGCTTGAGCTCCAATGGACACGGTCCCGTCGTCCCACAATCTTCACCTGTATAGCACCTCTCCATGCCTCCATAGCTCTACGACAAATCTGACATCTCACCATATGCCGTTTCCATGGAAACGCATCCCACGCCATAAAACACGATGTTGTCGGAACGCCTATGAAAAGGGTCAAAACAGCACCACACTTCAGATAATGGTTAATGGTCCAGCCCTTAACAGCTCTATGTCCATTATGGGGTTTCATCATATGCCGTTTCCATGGAAACGCATCCCTCGACATAAAAGACAATGTCGCTATAACTCTTATGAAAATGTTCAAAAAGTGCTCAAACTTCACATGTGTGCTAACAGTCCAGCCGTGAAGACATCTACGGGACAGTTTTGAGATTTCTTCAAATGCCATGGCAACACAATGCTCGCCATGAAACGCGGTTTTCTCATAACATTACATTACATGCCACTTGTTAGACGCTTTTATCCAAAGCGACTTACATACTCAATACTGTGGACAATCCCCACAGGAGCAATTTGGGGTGAAGTGTCTCAGGGACACAACGACATGCTGACTGCAGTGGGGTTTGAACCTGTGACCCCATGAACACCAACGCACAACCCACTGCACCACACGCCTCCCTACTTCACTAACTTCAGTGAAAATACTCCGGCCCAAAACTTCAAAGGTTTGGTAACGATGCAGCCATCAAAGCATCTAAGCGTATTATGGGATGTCATCAAATGCCGTTGGCATGGCGACAGATCATTCGCCATCAAGTTAGTTCAAAGGTTTGCAGTTCAAATATTCTGCTGCTTTTCCAAGCCTTTTTACTTTCTTTTCTTCTTCATTTTTTTTACATTCAAGCCCCCGGTGTTCATGTATCATTTCAATCTAAATTCTTCACTTTCTTCTTACACATTACATTTCAGCTTTCCAGCATAAAGCATTCCCACTAGCAATTTCTTCAGGAATTGCATTCTCTAGTTTCCAAATACAATCCTTTGGTTCATACTCATTGCTTTTTTAATTAGTTATTATTTTTATTTGTTTATTTATTATTAGTAGTTTACATTTGTTTATAACATTTCAGTTCCAAACTAACCGCATTCAAATGATGCTATTCAGCTGTGTTATGCAATTATTCAAGTTACACAATCAATTCAAACTATTTGATACAAATTCAGTTAATTACAAATGTCTGCCAATGTACCCCCTTTTTTTACTCTTAATAACTAAATATATGTACATATAACACGTACCTCCATTAGCTTACTCTCTACCTAAAGGTGGGGTAGGTCATTCACTTCAGAAACACTTTTTGTTATATTCCGTGTTAGAGAATATTCTCCTGTTGTCTGTGTATAGGGGAGCATTTTAGTGTTTCACATGTGTCTGCCTGCAACTTAGAGCAGGGCACAGGTCAAAGGCCTGCCTTCCTGTTGGGGGAAGTGTGGCCAACTAGGCAGATGACTCTAAACAGACTTTCTTTGTCTCTGAAGATCCTTTATCTAATGATGATTAGAAAGGGTGCAAACAGAGGCTCCTCCTGGATCCTCTGGTAGAATTGCCTGTGTTTTCTGTGTATTTCTCATGTGTCTACGAGCAATCACGGCCCATGTGAAAACTATGAGAATATTTGGGGCTATTAAATAACCTCGGAATATCGAATTTCATCGATTGTGATTCTTGGAATTAAATCACCAGGCAATTACACACAGCAAATATTCGGAGAAACTTTTAAAGAGGAGCACCAGTAAAGTGGATTTTCTGAATTAGAAGCAATGTCGCAAGATTTGTATTTAAACGAATCGCTGAATTTAGGAGTTTTCAGAGGATAATTAAAGCCTAAATCAACAGCATTTCTGCGGAGGTGCTGATTCTCCGCCCCCTGTGGAGAGCAGCATGCAGAGAGAGGAACATACAGCATTATGTCCGCAACTATTACCATTTTTGAACTAAAGAAAGTGGTTAATGCGTGGTATGAGAATGTTATATGAATTGCTGAATTTAGCTGTGTTTGCTGAACACAACATTATGAGTAAAGAAGGATCTCATAATTAAAACCCCCTCTGAAAGTCTCCCTAATTCGGATTAAAATAGGCTGGAAGAGTTTTTGTCAGGCTGAGTTGTTGAGAGTTGTTATGTTTGTTTGTCTAATTGCAGTGTTTGTTTTATTGTACTATCCGTTAAACATGGGTAATACTGTCTCCGCAAACGAGTCCGTTGGTAAGAAGGAGAATGATTCACGCACCAAGACAGTTACAAAAAATCCTATTACAGACAGCCATTACACGCAAATTTTTTCCCCTAATATGCCGTCAGGAATTGTCGGAAGAAGCTTGGATTGGAACAAAGTTATGCCGTTCACATCGTAACTTTGTGAGCACTCACAACAGAATAGTCAGAAAGGACAGATTCTGTTTGATTGGCCGTTGACGGGCACTTTTGACATGGCCGTGTTGTGGCAGGCATTCAAATTAATTGAACAGGAGGCAAATTGCTCCTGGGATGTAACGTACATGAAGGACTGCGTTAAAGCTTGGATGACTATTGCAGAAAAAAGAGGTTACGATGAGCGGAAAAATGAAAAGTCAGTTGGCACCGAGCGAGGCTCCATTGAACTCAAAGCTTTGATTGATTGAGTTTCTAAATGCGCAGCTGGTTGTCATTTGCTTAGCCTAGAGGCTGCTTTTGATGTTAAATCAGAAAACATGTCCAGAATTAAAGAAAGACACGGAAAGGACGTCGCAGCCATTGCGAAATCAGTCATGTACGATTGGCTGAAAAGACAAGGAAAATCTCCCAGCACAGCTCAGCTAATTTCCATTTTAACAGACGCTGGGCTCCTGGAGGAAAAACAGGCAGTATCTCTCTGCACAAAAATAATTCCCGCGATAGGACTCTCAAATTCCGGGGCAAGAAACTCTGATGATGATTTATTAATGTCAGCTGCAGCTATCATGAATCAAAATAGGTTGACATATCAGGAAGGACAGTATAGACAACGAGAAAGTGAGCAGCAGGAACACAGTGCAGCGGACAGTGGAGAGGAAATGCCAGATAGCAGCTAGGGATGCCAGCGATTATTAGATTATTCGAATATTCGCTACAGTCTCCATAATCGAATATTATTTTTAAAAATCGATTTTATTTATATATATATATATTTTTTTTCTGTATTTTTTTTTTTTTCTGACTTAGTTTCAACCAAAATATATATAAATATATATGCTAATAATAGTAATAGTATTAATAATTGTAAATGGTCATTGGTCACACCACCAGTTTGTTTTCCTGTAAACTTGGAGGAAGCCTGCGTGCAGAGCAGACTGCTGCTGCAGCACGCTACACACCGACCCCGCCCCCACCCCCCCTCTCCCTCACACGTGCGACTAAAGATGAACAAAGCGGCAGGTAAAAAGAGTTCCTCCTCGTAGAACTACTTCGAACTTACAAGTCCAAAGGAAGTTAAATGCAAGCTCTGCGAAAAGACGTTGGTCTATCACAGCTCAACCTCAACAATGCGTTCGCATTTGAGTGCGAAGCACGCCAAAGAGGTTACAGAGAAAGACGCAGCACAGCCGGCCATTACCAACTTCACTTCAAGGCCACGTCGTTGTGATGACATGCTTGTTTGTTGTTTGTACTGTTAAACATGTTCCAGTAAAGTAAACAACGGAATTTTTTTTTTTTCTCCTGCGGGGGGGGGGGGGTCGGGGTGGGGTCGGTCGAATAATCGATTATTATTCGCCAGGGCTGCCGAATAATCGATTTTGATCATGGTCAGTTTCTGGCAACCCTAATAGCAGCTCATTACACACGCCGGCCTCTGGCTCCGCAACGAAAATGTTACACACTCCAAAAACGCCGTACGGCACCAGTTTTAAGGACTATGTCCCTCATATAATTATCACAAGACTGCAAACATCTCAGGATAATAATTCTGCTGAAGCTGTGACAGCACCGAAAATACTGATAGGAGATGTTCCAGTTTATAAGCCTTGGACACCCGCTGAGGTGATGGATGTCACTAATCACGCTCCAAGTCCGACTAAAAGCCCAGATGAGTATCTGTCGTGGTTGACTAATGTCTGCTCAGTTTATAACTGTTTGGTTCATGGTGTTAAACAGCTGATAATCCTAACATATAAGGCAGATTGGCCCACGTGTAAGGAGGAATTCAAATTCCCTGCATGTACGGCTGCAGGTGACTGGCCTCCGACACAGACGCGTGATATGTGGATCCAGACTGTAGCTGCTATTGCAATCAATATGATGACTACCCCAGATTGGCAAATTAAAACATGGAAATTAACCCTCGCAATAATGCGCGCGTTACACAGAAATCAGATATTTCTGACCCCCAGAATTGCGCAAAAGTTGCCTCAAAATACACAGGCTTATCAGAGTGCGGATAACTCCCAGCAGTTTCAGGGACAAAACCGCACACAGCAGTATCAAAATCAGGGGACATCACAAAATTACCAAGACAAGGGCAGACAGCAGCAGAATAAAAATCCCAGAAAGTTGACGCCGTGTCACGTCTGTGGCGCAACAGACCACTGGGCAGGACAATGCGGACGACGCTGGGGAGCACAGCAGGATGCACAACCCTTGCCTGCTCTTCCCCAGCCCCCCCGCCAACACCCTGCATTACTGCCCCCCCCTCCCCTGAACAGTCAATACGACAGGCAGGCTCAACAGGGGCAAAACGGTCAGCAAAGTCAATTTAACAGAAGATAGAGGTGCCATGATGAAGAAATAGGGTCAAATTCACAGCATTTCCCCATTCAAGCAGCAACAATTCGCCTTTCCAATAACCCGCGTGAAGATCCGATTATGCCCGTCAATTTCAGTGGTGTCCAACACTCTTTCATTATTTCAGATGGAAGTCCTATTAATCTAATGGGCAGAGATTTGCTTTGTAAATTACAAGCAACAATACATTGCACTCCAGACGGATTGTTTTTGACTATTCCTGACAGCAAAGTCTATCAAGCTGTCCAATTCATTCAATCATCTCAGGACAACCTTTATTGTTGGTCATTTCCAGATTTCAACATGATTTCTGTTTTCTCAACAACAGGAATTCAGAAAATTGCTAGCATTTCCCCTGTGTGTGCTTCTTTAATGTCCCTTATGCGTCCTGTATTGAATTGTCACTGCACAGCTGCTTTTAACCCATCAGATGACTATGCGCTATCAGTAAGAGGTTTTTGCACCAGCTCAGATCAGTTGGAATGTGAACCATTTCTATTTTTAGGACCCCAGGGGTGCGCATTGCCCCTGAGGCTCAAAAGCACACAACAGGCTCTTTATGCTGCAGACACGATTCCTCACCTCGCAATAGCGGTCACTTCAGGAAGTGACCCTGAAGAAGTGGGGGTCGCTGCCATGCTCTGCTGAGGGCTACAAAGGCTTCTCACACACACACACACACACACACACACACACACACACACACACACACACACACACACACACACACACACACACACACACACACACACACACACACACACACACACACACACACACACACACACACACACACACACACACACACACACACACACACACACACACACACACACACACACACACACACACACACACACACACACACACACACACACACACACACACACACACACACACACACACACACACACACACACACACACACACACACACACACACACACACACACACACAATCTAATTAATCTTGGAGAACAACATTACATGCTGTGTCTCTCTGAGCAACTTTCTCTCCCTCAAAGCACATTTCTTCATTTACAGCCACCTGCACTCACACAATATGGACCCCCTTCAGATTTTTCTGAGGTTCCTGCCACATTATGGGCTAAACACAAAAATCATGTGGGGTTTGTTTGTTCAGCCCCTCCACACAGAGTCACACTTAAAGCCAATGCCAGATGACCAGCTATCAGACAGTACAATTTACCCCATAGACCCATTTTGGGAATTGAAGGAGTCATCCAATCTCTGCTCGATCAGGGCGTGTTAAGATATACAAATAGTCCATGTAACACGCCCATCTTGCCCATACCCAAGCACAATCGCCCTGATGAGTGGCGTTTTGTCCAAGATTTGCAAGCTATTAACGCTATTGTCATTCCGACAGCTCCTATAGTGCCTGACACTAATTCAATTCTTACATCATTACCGTCAGATTCGAAATGTTACACAGTAATCGATTTGTGTTCAGCATTTTTCTCTGTTCCTCTGCATCCAGACAGCCAGTATCTGTTTGCATTTACTTTTAAAGGTAAACCAATCACATACACGCGCCTCCCACAGGGGTACGTCGAGTCGCCTACTGTGTACGCAGCAGCGGTTAAGAGAGATCTGGACACTTTGGTCCTTACAGGAGGTAGCACCTTGCTTCAGTACGCAGATGACCTGTTGTTAGCTTCTCCCAAAATGGACGCATGTCGCATCGACTCCATTCTGCTCATGAAGACTTTCTGAATGCGGACACAGAGCATCCCTGGCTAAGTTGCAGTACTGCCAGACTGAGGTCACATACCTGGGTCACATTCTGAGGGATGGACACCGACTCCTCTCGCCAGCAAGGATTTGCCTTTTGAACAAAGTGGGACCACCCCGCACAAAGAAAGACATGCTGTCTTTTTTGGGCATGGCTAACTATTGCAGACACTGGATATACGAGTACGCTGCTATGGACTCTGTCCTGCGTGCTGCCACTCTGCAGGCTGCTCCTAACATTGTTCAATGGTCTGAGGACATGCACACAGCCTTTCAGGATTTAAAGCGAGCCCTGACATCAGCTCCTGCCCTAGGGCTCCCTGATTGCCATCAGCCGTTTCACCTGCACGTCCATGAGAAGGGGGGCTTTGCGACGGGCATCTTGGTGCAGAAGCATGGCTCTAATTTCCGGCCTGTTGCATACTACTCATCTCGACTCTCCCCTGTGGTACTTGGTATGCCTTCATGTCTGCGAGCAGTAGCCGCAGTTGCAATTGTTATCAAACAATCCTCTCCCATTGTACTGGCCAGTGACTGTGTAGTACATGTCCCACATGCAGTTTTGCATATTCTGAACACCTCTGCTACTCAGCATATGACAGCAGCAAGGCGCTCTGGTTATGAAGCAATAATTCTTTCAAGCCCACACATCACACTTAAACACTCTCCCCCTCTAAACCCAGCTACGCTGGTACCGATTCCAGATTTTGAAATCACACATGACTGTGTCACAACGATTGACATGTCTTCTTCCACCAGAACTGATATGTTGCAAACTCCTATCCCTAATTCAGATATGATTCTATACACAGACGGGTCTGCGAGCAGGCCGTCTGACACAGTACACTTAGCAGGCTATGCTGTTGTAAATGACTGGGAAGTTTTAGAAAGCCGGGCCTTGCCAAATGGCACGTCGGCTCAGGCTGCAGAGTTGTATGCTCTGCTGAGGGCGTGTATTTTGGCTAAAGATAGAGTTGCAACCAATTTCACAGACTCCAGGTATGCATTTGGTGTGTGCCATGATTTTGGTGTCTTGTGGAAAATGCGCTGTTTCTTAACATCGGCCGGTAAGCCTATTAAACATCATGCGTTAGTAGCACAGCTATTAGACGCTATCATGCTCCCTACACAGCTAGCAGTGGTTAAGTGCGCTGCTCACACAAATTCTGATGATCCTATTTCGCGTAGAAATGCGTTAGCTGACACCGCGGCTAAACAAGCAGCAGTTTCCTCCTCTTCTATGGTGCTCCAACGCCCCTTGACACAACCCGCAGAACCCATTTATTTGCCTTCCTTTAATGATGTCGCGGACATGCAAGCCCGCGCTGATGTTAGGGAGAAAGATGTATGGCTAAGACGAGGTTGTTCACTTGACGCTGAGTCCAGCTTGTGGCTCCACCCAGACGGACGGATGGTCTGTCCACGTTCGTTCCTCCATGTTTTGGCACATGTTGCACATGGCAAATCACATGTAGGAAAAGGAGGGATGAATGGGATTATAAAGTCCCAATGGTTTGCTCCAGGCATTACACTAGCTACACAGACCCTGGTAGATAGATCCATGATATGCCAGCAGACAAGACAAAGAAGTGGTCAAATTCAGCATGAACACTTACCGCCCCACTCGGGGCCCTTTGTAAATATGCAAATTGACTTTTCACATATGCCACCATGCCAAGGATTCAAATATCTTTTGGTAATAGTGTGCCAGTTCTCCAAATGGCTAGAGGCCTACCCTACCAGAAAAGAAGACGCAAGAACAGTTGTAAAGTGTCTTCTCAAAGATGTTATTCCTAGATTTGGTGTGCCCACAGGAATTAACAGTGACAGAGGTCCAGCATTCATTTCTAAGATAACCCAGAGTCTAGCTACAGTGTTAGGGTTCAAATGGCAATTGCATGTTCCCTATCACCCACAGAGCTCAGGCCAGGTTGAGAGAATGAACTTGACTATAAAGGAGAAACTCACTAAAACAATGTTGACCACAGGACTAAAATGGGTAGACGCGCTGCCGCTAGTTCTGTGCTCCATCAGAAGTTCACCAAATGCAACGACAGGGCTTAGCCCACACGAAGTATTGATGGGAAGGGTAATGTTCGCAGGATCTAGCCCCCCAGTAACACCCCACAAACTCACTCTTTTGTGGACAGAGGATTACATGACTAACTATGTCAAATATCTAACTGACATGTTGAGAAAGTTTCACAGACAGGTGGCTGACAGGCTCCCCCAGCCGGGAGAGGAGCCCACCCACCCGTTTCAGATTGGTGATAATGTACTAATCAAATCTCTTGAAAAAGATGCTCTGTCTCCCAGGTGGAAAGGTCCTTTCCAGGTGTTAATAGTGACCAGAACAGCACTGAGAGTACAAGGGAGACCGGAGTGGATTCACGCTACAACATGTCGTCTCTCCCCTATACCGGATGCTGGCGTGTGAAGGCAGTCATCATCATCGTCATGCTGGGTCTTCTGTACCTGGCCAAGGTCACCCTGCTAGATGGAGCTGTGGAAATCCCAACGACAGGTGGCGAGGGGTCTCGCCCGTCTGAGGAGGAAAATAAGGTGCTCTTATCTAGGAGCGCAGACGACTTGACCACTCAGGGCCCAGACCCTGAGGGCAAAACGACACCAACGGGCAAATCAGTGCCTAGCGACAAGGACAGGTTGTATCCAATCACCACACAGACATTCAGTATGGTGCGAGAGACACAACGAGAAAGAAAAGGAGGAAGAATCAGGAGGATTGTCTCCCTCCCTGATCCCAAATCAGAGACTGTTTCTGTTAACTGTCCAGCTTCAATATGTGATTCATCTAACTGTATTATTGTATCTTATGTGTCCTTAGTTTACTCAACGTGGGATATATATCCAATGGACCGGTACCGTACGGACGGAGTGGCGTCGGAGGGGGTGAGAATGGCACTCTACACCATTGAAGACATGCCCCCAGAACTGTGGTGTAGCACTAGAGAACAGTTTAAGACAATGATAAGGGATAAAGTAACATGTAGAGTGAGGAAACCAGATTACCAGGTTCCCAATCCAGGTGCTACTGTATGCAAACTGTTTGGACCAGATAGAAAAACAAATGTTCTATCCACTCCACTTAAACACTCAGGAGGTGATGTAGATTTTTCAAAAAAGGTCTTAATCACTCCTTTTAAACAAACTAAAACTAATTCTGCAGTAAGTTTAATGTTAGACTACGCACATGAACGTAATATTAGCAACTGTTGGCTGTGCCAAAATATGCCAGAATCCATGCATTCTCCTATGTTTAGCCCAATTCCTTTTGCAAGAGCGGACTATAAATTAATTAGTTGGAACGACATTTACTCTAGGATTAGCGATGAGGCTGAGGACTGCTACACTCCTTCATACCCAGACTCTGATAAACCATTACAGTACAAGGGTCTGGTCTCTCTCATTGTTGAGACAGTAAATACAAATTATCTGCCTGACGGTTTCAAACGATTGATGTTTTTAAAACTAATATATGTGAAGAAATACATTAACCTAGCTTTTGAATACAGATTCCAGTTAGCTCTGGTACAAACTAATTGTTTGGTTAATTCCACAAGTCCAACATGCACAAAACAACCACACATGGCATCTTTGCTGGTTGAAGCTTTGGTAACAGTTGTGCCCTGGTTTGGCTCCAGAACAGTGAACTCCGTGGAGATTAAAATACATGATTGTACGCAACCAATACCACTAGGCAATCCCCCTACACGGGACTGTTCAATATATGTTCCCCCAATTGTAGTACACGAATGGAAGAATGTGTCCATCTGTTTCCAGAATGAAGCAGGATCTCACACCTCTCCGGATGTGGGACACAGCGACTGTAATACCATAGTGAGGGTAAAATTAGCCAGAATTCCCTTCCCACAGAGAGTTTACTTAGTTTGTGGCGACCGGGCTTATGGCTGCGTACCATATGACGTTTTTTATGGCACCTGTTATCTAGCCTACCTAATTCCTTTAATCCGTAAAGTAGAGGCAAATGAGATTGCAGCGATACTTCCCTCTCTACACAGGAACAGCAGGTCCATTACAAAAGGACAACAGGTAGCGAGCCTATTTTTGCCCTGGTACAGCATTTATGTCAGTCAGCAGGAGATCATGGCATTATCCAAAGTAGTGGAACATCATCTAAATGTATCAAATATCACGATATTAGCGGAACATAAAGAATTGCAGGAAGTTAGGATGGTAGCACTACAGAATCGCATGGCGCTGGACCTCCTCTTAGCTGTCCAGGGGGGCGCATGTAAAGTAATTGGTGCGGAGTGCTGTTCCTTTGTCTCTGACGCCACACCTGAAGTTACGGATATGGTTCATGACACGGCTAATGGGATAAAAGAATTGCATGAAACTCATGGGTTTACATTTGGGGATTTAAGTGGAACCCTTGGATCCTGGGGAGCGGGGTTGGTTAAATTTGTTGTTACTGTTGCAATGTTTATCTTGGTTGTGCTAATCCTAGTGACCTGTTTGATCACTGTAGTTAAATTAGCCATACGCAGGATTGCCAAGACTACCCTCCAGGCCCCACAGAGACTAGTGGGGTACTCTACTGTAGATGACACAATGTTGATGTACGACGCCGAGCTTCCAGACTCTCCAGAAAAACGCGATTCTGCGATCGCAGAAATTACCGCATAATCAGCAAAATGGCGCATATTTTTAAAAAGCCGCATATTTATCAAAAGGCCGCATAATCCCCGCATTTTTCCACGTGAAGTGATGATGATGCGCGACGTCATCAGCTCGCGCATCACAGAAGGTAAACAACACCGTAGAGTGAACGTGTGGAACTCACACGAGAGTTTCTCTTCACCAAGATGAAAAAATCTAATCCATCTCATTTACCGACGAACATTTCTGCTAAAGACCAAGCAAAGCAGTACCCCGATGTCTGGGGGGAAACTATTCTGCACCCCGTGCAACTGTGTTGGAGCATAAGAGAACATCGACGGTGATGACCCACTTTGATTCATTCAAACATTCGAAAATGCTTTCTGCTGCTGCGGACAAGAAAGCCAAACAACTCACGTTCACCGAGGCATCAACCGCCAAAACCCTTTCGAGGGTTACAAGAAACGAGGTAAGTAGCCTACAAGATTGAAGCTGGTCAGATAACGAACGAGTAAATGAAAACAGAATGAGGCGGAGAAGTGTGTGTGTGTGTGTGTGTGTGTGTGTGTGTGTGTGTGTGTGTGTGTGTGTGTGTGTGTGTGTGTGTGTGTGTGTGTGTGTGTGTGTGTGTGTGTGTGTGTGTGAGAGAGAGTGTGATTAAAATAGCCCAATTTCTTTTACAATAAATAAACATTGAATGTGTTTAATTGAATAGTAAAGGGGTTTAACGTTAGTGGCAGGTTGTGTGTGAGAGAGAATAAATAAATAAGACAGCCCAATATTTATTTTTTCCGCATATTTCGCAACTTCCCGCAATTTCACCGCATAAAATCACATAAAACCCCGCATGTTTGATCGCATAATCAAGGATTTTAGCCCGCGTTTTTCTGGAGGGTCTACCAGACCCATGGGTCTCCATGGCAGTTCCTGTACCTTGGGTACCTCCTTTCAGTGATTGATACATTGATTAAAGTTGACACTCAGAATAAAGAATAAATGTGTTTGACTTTTCCTTCCTCAGGTTGTTTAGAATAAATGGTTTTGACTTTTCCTTCCTCAGGTTGTTTACAATAAAATGTCTGACTTCTCCTTTTCAGATTTTTGAACAAATGTATTCGGATAAAATGTATGTAGTAAAGTGCCTTACTCTTGAATAAGTGTATTGAAGTAAACGTAAAGTAATGTTAAAGATTGAGGACACTGTACCTTTACAGATTACAGATTGATCGATTCATCACTGTGAATTTATACCTTAACTTTGAATTTTAACTGAATCCCTAATGATTCTGATATATACCTCAATTGGATTTCTTATAATCCTACATTCTAATTGTGTTTTAATAAGTAATTGCCTTGAAGTAAATCTTTAAATATGTAAACTGAATTTGAATTTGTGTTTGATGAATGAGATTAACTGAGTGATAAATGATAAAAGATCTTGTTTTTGAAACATATATTTTACTATTATACTTTTGTATTGCATGTGTTATTAGTGTGCCTTTTTGACAAAAGAAATCAAACACTGAAGAAAGATGATTTTTCTATTATGGTTGTCTGTATCAACCATTATGATTGACTGTTTCAATCTTATTCTGCTTTTGATGTGATTAATGTAATGAGAAATCCACACAACTCTGAGGACGTTTTATTTGATTTAAGTAGTGACTGAAATATTCTTAGACTAATGTTAATTGGTTATCAATAAATTGATAAAAGCGTGGATCTGTTAGAGAATATTCTCCTGTTGTCTGTGTATAGGGGAGCATTTTAGTGTTTCACATGTGTCTGCCTGCAACTTAGAGCAGGGCACAGGTCAAAGGTCCTGCCTTCCTGTTGGGGGAAGTGTGGCCAACTAGGCAGATGACTCTAAACAGACTTTCTTTGTCTCTGAAGATCCTTTATCTAATTATGATTAGAAAGGACGCAAACAGAGGCTCCTCCTGGATCCTCTGGTAGAATTGCCTGTGTTTTCTGTGTATTTCTCAGTGTTGACTCTGGATTTCTCAATGCACGTTGTGGAAATGCCTTGGACTCACTCACAGCCGTGACTCTCAATTAAACTCAGTGTTTTGATATAAAGCGGACTCCAGCCTCCATTTCTTCCATCAACATTGCTGAAAAGAAGTTTCTCTCACACCATGGAATGCTCTTAGTATCTGATAGCAATGAATATATTAAATGCTTTGACAATAAATACATAAAAAAATGTCATCTGTTACAGTACATTGCATTTAGCTTTTATCCAAAAGTGCATTCGACCAAGAAGATACAAACTTCAAGAAAACAGAATCATATAAGTACATCAGGTTTCATAGAGCCAAAACATTTCAAGTGCTACTCAACTGGCTTTAGATAAGCCAGTACTTTGTTAGTATATAAGTGCTTTGTTAGTAATTATATCGCTCGAAGTGGAGTCGAAAGAGATGAGTTTTCAGTATGCGCCGGAAGGTGTGTAAGCTATCTCCTGTCCTGATGTCAATGGGGAGCTCGTTCCACCATTTTGGAGCCAGGATAGCAAACCCACGTGTTTTTGCTGATGGGAACTTGGGTCCCCCTCGCAGCGATGGTGCAGCGAGCCATTTGGCTGATGCAGAGCGGAGTGCACGTGCTGGGGTGTACAGTTTAACCATGTCCTGGATGTAGGAAGGGGCAGATCCATTCGCAGCATGGTACGCAAGTACCAGTGTCTTGAAGTGGATTCTAGCAGTTACCGGAAGCCAGTGAAGTGAGCGGAGGAGTGGTGTGTGAACATTTTGGAAGGTTGAAGACCAGACGAGCCGCTGCATTGTGGATGAGCTGCAGAGGTCAGATGGCACATGCAGGTAGACCAGCCAGGAGGGAGTTGCAGTAATCTAGGCGTGAGATGATGAGAGCCTGGACCAGAGGTTTCTCTCCCACACACTCCCCCTCTTATTATAGTAATCTTTTGTTGAAAATTCGTCATTGCTTCTTAAATATGAGGATTTGAAGCTTTTCCTTTGAAAAGGTTTAATCGTTTTGATTGATTTAACTTTTCATTATACATACTAAGGTGACATTGTTAATGCAGGACTTTATTTCAATGTGGTAATGTTTTTTTCTGTGACATGTCTGAATACTTTCTTTAACATATTATTTTATATTCTATAAAGTAACTGTCTTTAATAAACGAAAAACAAAGCAGTAGTATTCAAATGTTAATTGAATAAAATATGTGTCAGACTAAAAAATACTCAAATTTGAAAGCAACTTTTAGGGGGATTATTTTAAATATTGCTTTTCTAAATACATCTCTGTTCATTCGGGAAGTCTCTTCATTTGAAGCTGTGCTGTAAACACTGAATCGATGTTTAAACCAGTAATATACAAACAGGAAAATGCATTTACATTTTTTTATAAGGTCAAAAGGAAGAGACCTGCGTGCCTCAGCCTCCGCCTTCACCTCCATCTGATTTGCTCAGCTGGAGTCTGATTGTTCTGCCGGCTCTGATGTTCCTGTAAAGCTGTCTGATCACCGCTTTCTACATCAGACTGACGGTACCTGTCTCTCTGACCGTCTTTCTGTCATAATCCTGGATTGATTGTGTTTCCTGTTTTATTTTTAAATGTTTTTGTTTCACTTCCTGTGTCTGTGTTTTCTCGCCTTGCCAAGCTGTGACAGACGCAAATTGAGATGATTTCCCACATTTGATTGACAGGCAAGAGAGGGCTTTCACCTTGTATCAGATGTTAATCAATCTGTCATCATTGGCGTTGCCTACATTACGCCTTACTGGCACAACAATGGTCCCAGCAGACTATGATGCAAACTTTGACAAAGAAAAGGAGGTACAGCTACAAAAAGTCTGGGAAACCTTTTACTCATGTGTGAAGCCGGTGGAGCGCAATGTAGGAAGGTTGAAGACCAGACGAGCCGCTGCATTCTGGATGAGCTGCAGAGGTCGGATGGCACATGCCGTTAGACCAGCCATGAGGGAGTTTCAGTAGTCAAGGCGTGAGATGAGGAGAGCCTGGACCAGAAGTTGCGTCGCTTTCTGGGTCAGGAGGGGACGTATCCTCCTGATGTTGTAAAGAGTCTATTTGCAGCAGCGGGTTGTAGCAGCGATGTTTGCAGTGAAGGACAGGTTGTTATTTAGGGTCACACCCAGATTCCTTGCAGTCTGAGTCGGGGAAACAACAGAGGGGCCGATGTTGATTGTTAGGTCAAGAGTGGGACAATCTTTTCCAGGAAGAAAAAGCAGTTCAGTCTTGTCAAGGTTGAGCTTGAGGTGGTGAGCAGACATCCACTGAGAGATGTCTGCTAAGCAGAGATGCGTGCGACGACCTGGGTTTCTGAACCGGGGCAAGACAGAATTAATTGGGTGTCTTCCGCGTAGCAGTGGTATGAAAAACCATACGGGCTAATGACTGATCCGAGCGAGTTTGTGCAAAGAGAGAAGAGGAGGGGACCAAGGACAGAGCCCTGAGGGACCCCTGTAGTTAATTGACAAGGGTCAGACTCGGACCTTCTCCAAGTTACCCCGTAGGTGCGGTCTTTGAGGTATGAGGTGAGGAGGGAAAGTTCAGAGCCTTAAACTCCAAGTTATATCTCACACAGGCTCCACCCTCTACTGGACTCTATGGGTACTACCTCTCAACCATATTATGTGGCGCAGTAAGTCTCGCCGGAAGAGGCGGAGGACCGGGACCTTGAGGTGGTGGAGATGCAGGAGCAGGATGTCGATGTGCCCTTCGTGTTCGCCATGTCAGCGGGCCGGGCAGCCCAGTTTGTCGAGGAGGAAGACGACGACGCCACCTCATTGTCTGATGCTTCCGTGGCCGGCCTCGAGGAGGGTCCACAGCACAGGTCTGTGCGGCAGGACTTCCCGGCGGCGGAGCGTGCAAATTTGTGAAATCCTGGAATATCTGGATAAGATGTTCAGGCTCGGGACGCAGATGGCAGCAGCGGCCAATAATCTTGGCGTGTTGGGTGTCTCACTGATCAACGCTCAGCAGGACATCCCCGCCTCCGGACGGGAGCGATTATTTGGACTGCTGCGTGGGCCAGACGGTAGATGGGCCGGATGGTATGGCTACCGCAGCTTGACGTGTGATGTGCAAAGGGCTTCAGAGTGGGGTGCACCGTCCACCAGAAGCTGACTGGCGGTGGGAGGAAGCGTCCCGGCGGAGAGAGTCACTTTCTCTACCCAGGACGAGTGGGCGAATCCCGCCTCCTCCCTGTATGATGCTACTGTTGTGAAACGATCATCTTTTAAAAATAAAAATGATTGCATGTATCCCAGTCTAAGTGTAATTTCTCTCCACAAATCTACACTTCCACATAATGTTAACCGTACAGATTCCCCACTCGCTGCCCCAGTTGTAACTCCAGTAAAGGAAGCAGCTAGTGGGCTTGCACATGTGAGAGTGATAAACCGCGCTATGGTACGGGGACATTATGGCCGGCGTAGCAGGGTTAGGACACACACAACGCCAAGTGTAAAAATTCCGCTTGATGCATTTCACCGTTTGGGTGAATGCATCATGGCGGAGGGCGCGCTTCAAAGACCTCAGTAGAGAATCGGCCCTTTCTGTGTCGACCCTCCATGGGCAGAACTTCCCTTTACGGGGAGTTTTGCGGCAGAACGGGTCACCAGAGAGTACCACAGCTTTATAGCTGGGGCGCCGCAGCTGATTGCACATCCCCTAACGCAATGTTATGGGGAATGGAAGCACAGCTGTGTATTAACGGAGTGGATGGACAGGATGCTGAGACTGGGTTATTCACTCCAGTTTTGCAGCATCCCTCCTCCGTTCACAGGCATAAAAGAGGCGAATCTACCGAGGGGAGATAGGTTCCCTCTCGGCAGAGATTCAGGACCTGTTGCAAAAACAGGCAGTGTCTGTTGTGTGCTCTCAAGACAGAGAGGAAGGGCACTATTCCCTGTACTTCCTGGTTCCCAAGAAGACAGGAGAATTCAGGCCCATTCTGGATCTTCACAGCCTGAATCTCCACATTGCACAGAAAATTCCATATGTTAACTGTAAAACACTTGATGGGACTGGTGCAGCCAGGCGATTGGTTCACAACCATCGACCTGAAGGATGCTTACTTTCATGTCAGCATTGCTCCAAAGCACAGAAAGTATTTGCGTTTTGCTTTCCAGGGTGTAGCCTACGAGTACAACAGACTACCGTTCGGCTACTCCCTATTCCACGTTCAGCAAATGTGTGGCCACAACGCTTCAGCCGATGCGCGAGTGTGGCATGAGGGTGTTCTTTTATCTAGACGACCTCATAGTCAAGGACAGGTTCAGGGAATGTGCAATGTTTCACACAGCCCAATTGATCCTACACCTAACCAAGTTAGGTTTCGCGGTCAATTGGAAGAAGAACTCCCCCGTACCGCTGGGCTTGCTGCACATGCTCCACCTGCAGAGGTGGTTTGTCGGCCTTCGTTTAGATCCCAAGAGGCACAAATGACGCTTGGTGACCATCCCTCCCTCAGTGGTGGGCAACCTCCGTTACTGGGGGTCCCCAGAGCACCTACGGAGGGGAACTCCACTGGGGCAGGTAACCTCCTACGTCACGGTGTTCACGGATGCATCCGTGACAGGTTGGGGGGGAACTGCCTAGGGAGAGCTATAGGGGGTCGCTGGTCCATAACGGAGACACGGCACAGCAACCTTCTAGAGCTGCGAGCAGTGGTGTTAGTCCAGCATTTCGAACCCTTAATACAGGGCAAATATGTGCTAGTGAGGAGCGACAACAGCCCCACACTGGCGTACATCAACAGGCAGGGCGGAGTCTGCTCCGCCGCCTTGTTGACCACAGCGGGGAACCTCTGGTTTTGGGCTTCAGGGATTGTGTTATCTCTGATGGCCCTCCACATCCCGGGACTGGAGAACAGGGGGGCCGACCTCATGTCAAGAGGAGGGCCCCTGCCAGGCGAGTGGGTGCTTCACCCGGAGGTGGTGAAGCAAATCTGGGCCCAGTTCGGGAGAGCGGAGGTGGACCTGTTCGCTAGCCGGCGCAACAGCCACTGTACCGTGGGCGATTCCTCAGTTCTGGGGGGCGATGTCTCAGGAGGCAGGTGCAATAGGGGCGTTACCCACTCTGGGCCAACCTCTCCAGGCTTGGCTCCTGAGAGGGACAGGATGAGGCAAGGGGCACTGTCTGACAAGGTTATTCAGACTATCCAGGCAGCTAGAGCGGGATCCACCACAGCCTGTTACAGGCCAAAGTGGCTGGGATTCCAGCGATGGTGTGAGGAGCGGAGAATAGAGCCCCTATCTTGTACGTTGGGCTCTATTCTGTCCTACTTACAGTTACTGGTGGACAGAGGGCTTGCTCATTCGACAATTAAAGTTTATGCAGCAGCCATCTCGTCCTGCCATGAGGGATTTGCCATAGGCAGGCAGGGAGAGCCCTCCTCACTGTTTTCCAGGCACACTATTCACGAGGTAAGCGTGTCTGAGTGTGCCCTACCAGCCAGGTAAACTGCGGCCCCCACTTCTCCCCGGTCACAACCGGAGGAGAGGAGGTTGCGGTGCAGTGGCTGTTAACCAAAAGCCAGTCAGGGGCAGTGTGTTGACTCGATGTTGTTGGACGACAGGGCATTTAGTGTAAACACGTAACTCTGGATTTGTTTTAATGTTTGAGGTGCAATAAACGACACAGCAGCTTTTTGGCATGTTAAAACTATTATTTTCTGCCTCGCTCATGAGAGTAACAGCTGGCGAAATTACAGCCATGCCTACTGATTCCAAATGTGTGCTCTAAAATGATATTTATAAATGACTATTATCATTATTATAAGCAAGACAATAAATGGCAAAGATATGTAGAAAATAAACGTATTTAAGATACGTTCATAACGAACGTAATGTGGGAGAATATACGTTTCTAGCTAAACGTAATTGAGAATGCAGTGTAGTTCTGTGGGAACGTAATTTTTAGGAGACAGGGTTGGTTGATCTTACTAATTTTGTGAGGCGTTTTGCTGAACAAAATGGTAATCGCCGCATTCAGCTGTAATAGACACGTGAACTTGATGCTCTGCTCACGGATGAGCACACAAAACTGTTAAGATGATTACGTGTGTAAATATATTTTTTTCTTTGAGGGGGTCTGCCCCCAAAAAACTGTTTTAAGTCCTGAGAAAGTCAAAAAAGACGGTGTGTAAAACTACACTGCCCAGCCAAAAAAGAAGTAACCACTTTGATTGAACTAGGCCAGTAGGTAAGGACTTTCCACTGGATAACAACTGAAGTATAAAGAATGCATGACTGAAGTGATGGAGACCATGTTGAAGGCAAACAAAAAGAGGAAATAACAGGTCAAATCAAGCAAATTCCCCTCTCAGATTCCACAGCAACCAGAAGAACATAAATACTGGCTGGTGATTTGATTAATCAGCTTTGTGATGGAATAGAAAACGCACAGTGAATTTCCTTAGCTGTGGGTGAGTCCACTGACACCGCTGACATTGCTCAGTTGCTGGTGTTTGTGAGTTTTTATGACGAGGCAAAGGGGGAGTTTGTTGAAGATGTGTTGGGCCTGACGAACCTCAGTGGACACACAAGGGGGCAAGACATTTATAAAGCAATAATGGGAATGCTGAATGAAAGAGGGTGCAGCTGCCTTTATTCATAACTGTGCAGCTCTTACACTGCGACGCTGAGGGATCAGGCACAGACACAATAACAATGAAAACTGCTGCATACAGATTATTTTTGTTTTCGCAACCTCGTGTTAAGAATCTTGTTGCAATTGTTTAAAAGTTTGAATGACCGTAATAAACGGACCTTTGTCTGATTGAAAAAAATGGTTGGACCTTTAAGATTTGTATTTGAGTACCCCTGGTCTAGAAGCAAGTTGGCTTCATTGATCCTTTGACCATAACTCTGAGGAGCCACTCCCACAATGTAACTTATCAGCATGGCCCACTTGGTTTCAATACTTCACGAAAAATGTTAATCTTTTAAGATTCTTTACACCGTAAAACCACTCTTGATGAGAAGGAAAAAGTGGCCGCCATAATCAAATAAGATGATGTCAATGCCGGGAATTACGAAAACAACAAGTTGCTTGGAAGTGATGAAGACTGAGATGAAGATGACTGCAGAAAACAAAGTAGAGCTTAGGGATTTCAGTCTTAGCATGAGAGAAAGTAATAGTAGGGGCAGGAAAGATGAGAAGAGATATATCAGCTGCATAACGGAGAGCTTTGCCAGAACACAGCAGCTTCTCAACACGTCTCTCTACAGATGGAGACTTCCCAAATGGATGAACTCTGCTTTCCACAACTCTTCAACAGCTCCTGCAGGAAGCCTACGCCAGCTCAGTCAGATGTCCTGCTTGCTTACATCCTGCTGTCCTT
The DNA here is from genome assembly GCF_902827115.2 of Pseudochaenichthys georgianus. Taxonomy (NCBI): domain Eukaryota; kingdom Metazoa; phylum Chordata; class Actinopteri; order Perciformes; family Channichthyidae; genus Pseudochaenichthys; species Pseudochaenichthys georgianus. Next base: position 39,145,152 of record NC_047523.1, on the reverse strand, counting down.
CATCGCTCTGATCACTGCAGCTCTCAACCTGCTGGTCATCATCTCTATCTCCCACTTCAGGCACAGACACACTTTCAGCTTAAGCTTGTATATGTTCATGACTTTTAGTGCTGTTTGTTGATACAAGCTATCATTGATAATTGTATTTATGGTGATATTCTTCCTTTCCAGGCAGCTCCACACCCCCACTAACCTCCTCATCCTCTCCCTGGCTGTCTCAGACTTCCTTGTGGGCCTCATTTTCATGCCTGTTGCAATCCTTTTAACAGAGGCTTGCTGGTACTTCGGTGACCTGATGTGTGTTCTGTATTTAATTGTTACTTTTATCATTACCTCTTCTACGGTTGGAAACATGGTGCTCATATCCATTGATCGTTATGTTGCTATTTGTGACCCTCTACATTACACCACCAGAGTAACTCTGAACAGAACAAAAATCTGCATCTGTCTGTGTTGGATTTGCTCTGTTATCTATAATTGTCTAATTTTAAAGGACTTTCTGAGACAGCCTGATTCACATCATTCTTGCCATGGAGAGTGTGTACCTGTCCTTAACAATATCACAGGAGCTGTTGACTTTGTTGTTACCTTTATTACCCCCATTACTGTTGTCATAGTTCTGTATATCAGAGTGTTTGTGGTGGCTGTGTCTCAGGCTCGAGCCGTGAGATCTCATGTTATCGCTGTCACTATGCAACGTTCAGTTGGTGCAACTGCTAAGAAATCTGAGATGAAAGCAGCCAGGACTCTTGGTGTTGTAGTCCTTGTGTTTCTAATATGTTTTTTTCCATATTACACTCCATCCCTTATAGGCGAGGATATTGAAACTGGTAGTTCAACCTCAATTGTAATGTGGTTGCTGTATTTTAACTCCTGTCTGAACCCATTGATTTATGCCTCGTTATACCCCTGGTTTAGAAAATCTATCAAGCTCATTGTTACCCTGAAGATACTTAAGCCTTGCTCGTGTGATTCTAAAATACTGTATTGACGGGCTGGGGTTGAGATATATTCTAAAAAACCTCTGTTCAGATGGACATATTGTTGCTATTGTTGCTGAGTCAGAATGCAATGTGAAATGGCTGAAGAAAGATTAGACACTATTTAATGTAGTAAAACATATTTAACTAAAATATTTTAAATAATTTAATACAAAATATGGGAAGAAGTAGTACAATATACAGTACAGACTGATTGAGTATGTCGTTGGCAGAAGGTGAGTGTGCAACTTCAAACAAAAAGACAGAGCTGTCTCGTGTGTGTGTGTGTGTGTGTGTGTGTGTGTGTGTGTGTGTGTGTGTGTGTGTGTGTGTGTGTGTGTGTGTGTGTGTGTGTGTGTGTGTGTGTGTGTGTGTGTGTGTGTGTGTGTGCGTGCGTGCGTGCGTGAGTGCGTGTGTGTGTGTGTGCAAACGTGTTTTAAAGACCCCCAAGAAGCTCAGATTATAACTCGAACCCTGGGGCAAGCAGTGCAGATCTGGTGAAATGAAGCTGAGATGGCATCGTGTATCGCTTAGTGTTAACCAGTTGCTTAACCCCCTGGTTGCTAACCATGCTAACTGGGCACATGTCTTTAGCTATGCAGAATGTGATGGCATCTGTCATATCTTTGTGTCTTTGCGAGCTGGTTGAATATTATATTACATTACATTGCATTTAGCTGATGCTTTTATCCAAAGCGACTTACAATAAGTGCGTTCGACCAACAAAATACAAACTTCAAGAAAACAGAATCATATAAGTACATCAGGTTTCATAGAGCTAAAACATTTCAAGTGCTACTCAACTGGCTTTAGATAAGACAGTCCTTTATTAGTATATAAGTGCTTTGTTAATAGTTATATCGCTCGAAGAATAGAGAGAGAGAGAGTTGCGGTCTGCAGTGCCTCCGCCTCTTGTCCTCACAACTTTTATTAATCCCGGTACCGGACAATTGTTATTTGTTCTTACTCGGAACCAGTGGCGGCTGGTGCATTTTTTTCCAGGGGGGGCTCCACCAAAATGTAAGCAAACTTATACACAAACTCAAAACATATGTCATTTTACAACGCAGGGCTAGCTCAAAGGCACACAGCACTTGATACAGTGTATTATTTTAGTACCTATTTTCGTCAACCTCATTATTATGCTTACTGATCCCATCCTGTAGCCCTCATTGGACAGCTGTGTTTACTCTCCTAAACATGGCTAGTTGCATAGCATCATCCATGTGGACTCCAAAAGAGGGTCTGAGGCTGGAGGCTGGCAATCGGGGATGCCCGAAAACAGTCCTAGCCATTCAGGCAACGAGCTCCTCAACCATGGCTTGTTGGCCCCTCTAGCCGAGGCTCTCCTCCACTCATACTGAATACACTGAAGAGTGTACTTTAGCTCGTACAGCTCTAGGTCAAAGGAAAAAACAGCTGGGTCCATATTTGGTTAGGTCGTTCTGCCCAATTGCCGGCGGGGAAAATCGGGCTTAACAGGATAAGGACTTTATGAATCTAATAAGGGCTATACAAGTGTTCATACTAGGCAGTTTTTTTTTATTATTTAGTTTCCCAAGCAGGAAACACGTGACTTATCAGTAACTTTAGACATCGTAAAACCATTTTTATCAATATTTTATCGTAGATTATATATATATATTTAAATGACACCAACTATATAATATGTACCTTGTTCATTAAAAAAAATGTTTAAACAATTAATACAATAAAGATATTTTAGAATGTGTGATGAATGAAACACAGGGGTAATACCAAGCCTCTGAATTAGCACTAAGCGGAAAAATGCTAACGCACTTAGCACAGAACTCACGGTAGAGATATTTTATACTTCATGCAATCTGCACAAACTAGGTATCATATGAAAGCTGAGATTCCACAGATTCCATGGGTATAAGTTTAATCACTGCGCGACCAAAACTCACGGCAGTGAAGCCAGGAAAGACTACACACATCTTCACTTTACGGGGCCAAAATGGCAAATACCTCGTACCTTTGCTGTTTTCTGATCAAAAATGTTGTTCCAGGGCATCACAACGCAGATAAACGCTGCTGAAGGTTAATCCAATGTCTCTGTGTCACTTTGAACTGATTACTGATAATCCATCATCATATTTATGTCAATACACAGAGTTTTCATATAGAGTGTAAGAGAGCTTCCGGTTTTGGGCTTGCTGGCTGCGCATCACTCTCATTCACCAATGGTAATATTTAGATGGATGTAGGAACCTCCCCTCAATTTCGATTGGCTCTAACGGTTCAAAAGAGGTGTCAATCATCAAAATCGACAGATGGGTTCCAGAGATATAGCAAATGACCCCAGAGGTGGGTTTATTTTTCTAAACCTCTCTAAAATGGTCAAATGTCACTTGTTTTGATCCAATCTTGATACAGGGTACTTATTATATGTTACAGTTTGGATTCCTAAAGCTTTCAGTCTACTATCCCATCATCCAAGGGTGCTTTTCACTATAAGTAATGTTTTTTTTTTGGACGGAAACAAAAATGTTCTACTATGTTTAATCTGAATTCACTTTAAATAAAAACATTTATATTGATTTTGAGTCATCTACATCCAACTCACAGGTTTATCATTGCTTTGAGAAAAAAGATTATTCATTTACCCCTTTTAGAAGTGAAGATATAGTCATTTGTTCTGGGCACGTCATTTGACCTGAAAAACAGGCTCAGGGCTTAACAGGTTAAATGTATTTTTTTCCGTCTTGTCTTTCTTTACTTTCCGTCTTTGTGTTTTATCGCCTTGACAAACTGTGATAGTGGTCTGTTCGTACTGTCACAGTTAGCACAAAGTGAGCTTTTAGTGAAATAAAACTAAGCAGTTAAACACAAAAACAGGTGGTCTAGGCAAGGCGAAAACAAAACAACGAGAAAGAAAAGACCAGAGAGGGCAAGAGGAACAAGCGCCAACCTGCATTATAAGATTTATTTTTTTCACAAGGGCCATATAAGTCTTATTACATTACATTACATTGCATTTAGCTGACGCTTTTATCCAAAGCGACTTACAATAAGTACATTCGACCAGGAAGACACAACCTTGAAGAAAACAGAATCATATAAGAACATCAGGTTTCAAAGAGCCAATCGTTTCAAGTGCTACTCAATTGGCTTTAGATAAGCCAGTCCTTTATTAGTATATAAGTGCTCTGTTAGCAGTTCTTTGTTAGTCATTCTATCGCTCGAAGTGGAGTCGAAAGAGATGAGTTTTCAGTCTGCGCCGGAAGGTGTGTAAGCTTTCTGCGGTCCTGATTTCAATGGGGAGCTCATTCCACCATTTTGGAGCCAGGATAGCAAACCCACGTGTTTTTGCAGATGGGAACTTGGGTCCCCCTCGCAGCGAGGGTGCAGCGAGCCGTTTGGCTGATGCAGAGCGTAGAGCACGTGCTGGGGTGTACGGTTTAACCATGTCCTGGATGTAGGAAGGGCCAGATCCATTCGCAGCATGGTACGCAAGTACCAGTGTCTTGAAGTGGATTCTAGCAGTTACCGGAAGCCAGTGGAGGGAGCGGAGGAGCGGCGTGGTGTGGGAACATTTTGGAAGGTTGAAGACCAGACGAGCAGCTGCATTCTGAATGAGCTGCAGAGGTCGGATGGCACATGCAGGTAGACCAGCCAGGAGGGAGTTGCAGTAGTCTAGGCGTGAGATGACGAGAGCCTGGACCAGAACCTGCGTCGATTTCTGGGTCAGCTGTGGGCGTATCTTCCTGATGTTGTAAAGCGTGTATCTGCAGCAGCGGGTTGTAGCAGCGATGTTTGCAGTAAACGACAGGTTGTTATCTAGGATCACACCCAGATTCCTTGCAGTCTGAGTCGGGGAAACAACAGAGGGGCCGATGTTGATAGTCAGGTCAAGAGAGGGACAATCTTTTCCCGGAAGGAAAAGCACTTCAGTTTTGTCAAGGTTGAGCTTGAGATGATGAGCGGACATCCACTGAGAGATGTCAGCTAAACAAGCAGAGATGCGTGCGACGACCTGAGTCTCTGAGCGGGGAAAGGACAGAATTAATTGGGTGTCAGTCAGCGTAGCAGTGGTATGAAAAACCGTTGCGGGCTAATGACAGATCCGAGTGAGTTTGTATACAGGGAGAAGAGGAGGGGACCAAGAACAGAGCCCTGAGGGACCCCTGTAGTTAATTGACAAGGGTCGGACTCAGACCCTCTCCAAGTAACCCTGTAGGTGCGGTCTTTGAGGTATGAGGTGAGGAGGGAAAGTGCAGAGCCTGATACTCCAAGTTCTTGGAGAGTGCGAAGGAGGATCTGATGATTCACCGTGTCGAATGCAGCAGACAGGTCCAACAGGATGAGGACAGAGGAGAGGGAGACTGCTTTAGCAGTGTGCAGTTCCTCAGTGACAGCAATGAGAGCAGTTTCTGTGGAGTGACCTGCCTTGAAACCAGACTGGTGCGGATCCAGAAGGTTGTTCTGATGGAGATAACGGGAGAGTTGTTTAAAGACAGCGCGTTCAAGTGTTTTAGACAGGAACTGGGAGGAGAGAGACAGGCCTGTAGTTTATAACATCAGACGGGTTGAGAGTGGGTTTCTTTAGGAGAGGGTTTACTCTCGCCTCCTTGAGACTGTTTGGAAAGTGACCAGAAGTTAGAGAAGTGTTGATGAAATGGGTGAGAAACGGTAGAATATCAGGAGCGAATAGTCTGAAGGAGGTTTGAAGGGATAGGGTCCAGAGGACAGGTGGTAGGGTGGGCAGAGGTAATGAGGGTAAGAACCTCACTTGGAGAGAGAGGGGAAAAGGAGGTTAGTGTGCCGGTTGAAGGTGGCTCAGGTGATCCGGCGGTGAGTAGAGGTGAGTCAGAAAAAGAAGAGCGAATATCGTCAACCTTTTTTTCAAAGTGGTTAACAAAGTCGCTTGACAGAAGGGAGGAGGGGGATGGGGCTTTGGGGGGGTCCAGGAGGGAGGAGAGGATGGAAAATAGTTTTTTAGGATTGGAATAGGAAGATTGGATCTTATCTTGAAAGAAAGTGCTTTTTGCCTGAGAGATCGAAGCAGAGAAAGAGGAGAGGAGAGCCTGATAGGTTAGGAGGTCGTCACGGTGTTTGGATTTCCACCGTTTCCGCTCTGCTGCCCGAAGGACGGTTCTATTAGCACGCAGTGCGTCATTTAGCCAGGGAGCAGGAGGGGACTGTCGAGCCTGTCGAGATGTGAGAGGACAGAGAGAGTCCAGAGAGGAGGAGAGAGTAGAGAGGAGAGTTTCTGCAGCAGAGTTTGGAGGCAGGAGTTGGAACGAGTCAGAGGAAGGGAGGGCTGAGAGCACCGATGAGGCAAAGGTAGAGGGGGAGAGGGAACGGAGGTTACGGCGGACAAGTGCAGGATGCGAAGAGATTGGTTTGTTATGTTTGGAAAGGGGTAAAGAGAATGAAATGAAGAAGTGATCGGATGTGTGGAGGTTTACAGAGAGGTTAGAAGTAGCGCAGTGCCTTGAGAATATGAGATCAAGGACATTGCCAGCTTTATGAGTCGGTGGGGATGGAGACAGTGAGAAAGCAAAGGTGGTTAACAGAGATGTTAGTTCGTCTATCTTCCCCGTCTGGAGGTTGAAGTCTCCGAGAAGTACAGCGGGAGGGCCAGTTTCAGGGATGTGTGAGAGGAGATTATCTAATTCCTCCAAGAAGTCCCCCAAGGCGCCTGGTGGACGGTAGAGAACAACAATGGTCAGTTGTATAGGATGGGTCACAGTGACGGCATGGAATTCAAAGGTGGAAGGAGCGAAGTTAGGTAGCTTGAAGAGGGAAAAGCTCCATTTGGGAGAGAGCAGGAGACCAGTGCCACCTCCTCTGCCAGTGGGTCTGGGTGTATGGGAGAAGGAATATGCTGTGGAGAGAGCTGCTGGGGTGGATGTGTTGGATGGAGTAATCCACGTCTCAGTAAGAGCAAGGACATCCAGTGTCTGCAGGGAGGCGTAGCCAGCGATGAAGTCAGCCTTAGGAACAGCTGACTGGCAGTTCCACAGGCCACCTGAAACTAGATGCTGGATCTCAGTGGAGCACGTGGGATAGACGAGAGCGGGCCGGTTATAGCGATTAGGAGATACACGGGGCCAGTGATAATTGCGAGAAGACACATGAACAGGAATGGAGAAAATACACATGATTATAGCATGAGGGGCTAGAAAGCTAAACAAAAGAAAAATAAGAATAAGACACCAGTGATACTTAGCTCAATTAGAGTAGGATTTGCCTCCTCTTTGCCACCCTCGTGACTCCCGCAGGACTCTAATGTCTTTGTCAGTAGGTCCCATGTCATGCTTTTTCGGGTATTACCCGTCCCCTTGTGTGTTATGAAGGTTTTTATGCATGTAAACGGTCTGCTGAGTCACAAACCCTCAAAGTACATCCTGTAGAGAGTAAAACTCTAACACAGTCTATGCTGCCCCAAAACGCCTCGTTGGAGATTTCTCATTTTCCATTGTTTACTTCCTGGGTACTGTGACGTATGAAAACCCAGAGGCCACTCCCTCTGCCAGCTTTTCACGACACAAAGCTTCCCAAACCTTTCAGCGATTCATGCCGGATATGTACAGCGTAGGGCACTGAAGAACGATGCTGTTCCTACTTTGTTTGGCCCAGCGGGAGATTCGGGTACACAACCTGTAAGTATTCATTGTTGTTTATGTATTTATGATGTTTAAAACAAACAAGGTATCTTCCACGACTGTTTAAATGGGTAAACTTTTTTCGAGCTGCTAAGTTGGGATGGCGAAGAAATGCTCTCCGCAGACCCATGCTCACAGCGTTATAAACCTTACTCAATATCAAGCCACACATATTGTTTTTACTTCGGCTGTGAGTGTGTGTGTGTGCTCAGGATGAGTTTAGCTTGTTCTCGCTGTATCGCTGACCCGGAAGCCCTGTCGCAGCAACGAGCCTCGCAACGTCCCGACCAATCGGAGCACACTGGGCTCACAGGAAGCAGGAGCTCCAACAAGCCGTTTAGGACAGAGAGTGAATACACACACTTTACAGAGATGCTGTTTGAGAAACCAACGTGAGTTTGGAAAATTGCACAATATAAATCTATTCTAGTCGACCTCAACAATGGAATTATGATCAGTAGAGTTGTTAATGACATGGGCCCTTTCACGATACCTATTATCATCATGATGAAATTATGGTTAAAAACTACACACTTGAAACAAACAATGAAGCTAACAAAATAAGCTAAATAAACATTTTGTAGCCAGAAATAAACGTTAAAGTAACTGGAAATCATTCGATACTCTTGTCTCAGGCCCAGCTTGTTTTACTAAGTTATGTCATTTAAAATGTAAAGGTTCAAACTCCATGTAGCTTTTATTATTACACTCATACTTATCTGCTGCAAAACATTACATGTTCTCCATCACACTATATCAATTCACCAGTTATTTCCAAATACAATCCTTTGGTTCATACTCATTGCTTTTTTAATTAGTTAATATTTTATTTGTTTATTTATTATTCATTTTTATTATTTACATTTGTTTATAAAATGTCAGTTCCAAACTAACTGCATTCAAATGATGCTATTCAGCTGTTTTATGCAATTATTCAAGTTACACAATCAATTCAAACTATTTGATACAAATTCAGTTAATTACAAATGTCTGCCAATTTACCCCCTTTTTTTACTCTTAATAACTAAATATATGTACATATAACATGTACCTCCATTAGCTTACTCTCTACCTAAAGGTGGGGTAGGTCATTCACTTCAGAAACACTTTTTGTTATATTCCATGGAATGCTCTTAGTACCCGATAGCAATGAATATATTAAATGCTTTGACAATAAATCCATAAAAAAATGTCATCTGTTACATTACATTGCATTTAGCTGACGCTTTTATCCAAAAGTGCATTCGACCAAGAAGATACAAACTTGAAGAAAACAGAATCCTATAAGTACATCAGGTTTCATAGAGCCAAAACATTTCAAGTGCTACTCAACTGGCTTTAGATAAGCCAGTCCTTTATTAGTATATAAGTGCCTTGTTAGTAATTTTATTTCTCAAAGTGGAGTCGAAAGAGATGAGTTTTCAGTCTGCGCCGGAAGGTGTGTAAGCTTTCTGCTGTCCTGATGTCAAGGGTCGAATGGCACATGCAGGTAGACCAGCCAGGAGGGAGTTGCAGTAGTCTAGGCGTGAGATGACGAGAGCCTGGACCAGAAGTTGTGTCACTTTCTGGGTCAGGAGGGGACGTACCTGTGGAAGCGGTAGCGCTGTAAAAAGCACGACCAATCATTTTTTCCGGCCCGGCTAAAATAACGGGATGGCCTACCTGCCTGTCAGCCATCCATCTATGCACAAACTTATCTCGTGCTCTCATTGGTCATGTGCACGTTTGTGTGTGTTGGAGGAGGGACTCTGTAAGGAAGTCTGAAGGAAGGGGCAGATTTTTTTCGGTTGCATACTTTCAAATTCTAGCTCACTCGAGCTGGTTTCTCCATTCTTACCTACCCTACCTTTAACTCTTTAAATCTATTTTTAAGTTTTATTTTGATGGAGGTCATGAACCTTTCTTGGTCTGGTTTGGTCTTCTCATCTTTCAATTGTGGTGGAAAAGGGATAAAATCTCCTATAATGGTAAAACAAATATATTCCTTTAACCTCTCTCAGAACAGGCACAAGCACAATGCTCTGCCAGAAGGGAATGCAAGTCTGTAAAGATGTCATCATGGTTCCACAGAATACCAAGTGGATTTTCAACCTACAAAACATCGGGACAGTTACTCTACATATTATTTAACATGACAGCTGGGGAGGACAGGCAGAAACACAAGAGTAGCAGGTGAAAAGAATCAGACCATCAGACAGGCGGGAAAACACAGAGACAGAGACAGGGCAATAAATGATTTACTAGGATCCACATTATCAATACTAATGCCTCCCAAATGTTGGCAAAATAAGGAATGGTCTATAAAACTATAAGTTTCAGTGCAGCGACACAGATCCTGAGAACACCACATACGTATACGAGGAAAGCTCCTCGGCCGTGTTCACCTGTGGACATCTACTGTGGGTAGCCATCGTTCTTCATCTTCGGCCTCATCATGTAATGAGGGTGTTTTTCATGCCGCTGTTATCATAATTGCAAATATTTCTATTGTAAATGAGTCCTGCAACAACTGCAGATGAACAGCAGGGTGAGACAGAGACTGTCTATGCTTGTATTATGTATGCAATGTTGCACCATGATGTTATAGATTTGATTGGACATATATATATATATTGTAATTTATTATGAATTTTAAACTTTTTTTCTATCAATGCAACATTTTCTTACAAACTAAAAGCCAAACATATTTGATATTTACATTATATAAATGTAAGTGTATCGTTACAGAACTATGCTACACAGAAAATACATGCATGTACAGTATATTTCTAGTCCCTATTTCGAAAAAAGTGAACATTTATAACAATGAAATCTAAAATTAAGGTTTATAGAGGTCCTGTTATGTATTCTAAAAGGTATAATGGGCCTACTGCAAATCCTCAAACACAATTATTCTTATAGAAATCTGGTAATGAGTTTTCCCCTCACTGTCTGCAGCAGGAATGAGTCCCATTGAACTGAAGCACAGATCACTCTTCTGACGCTCACAGTGAATATGAGAGACAAGCAGGCTGACAAAAGGAACAAGCAGCCGGTGTCTGACGGTCTGTGAACTGCAGGCATTGCAAACATGTCAGTGAGGGTGTGGGAATGCCTGAAAAGAAACAAAAGCATCTCAAGGCATTTGTTTGAACGTTCCAGCTGTCAAACTTCAATATACTGATGTAAATATAGCCGGTTCACGAGCCACTGTTCCTTAGTCTACTTGTGTGTGCTCAGTTTTCTCTGTCTTTCTAAAGTACTCTATCATCTGAAGCACTTTGACATAAACAACTCAAGGCCATACCTACATCCATAACAAACATATTGACTATCAAGTGCATCTCTAAAATGTCTTTTACATTCATGTCAACTGTGAGTGACTCGTGACTCCAAACTTGATAGAGCATTAATAATAATAATTAATAATAATTCCTTACATTTATTATAGCGCTTTATCAATGACTCAAAGCGCTTTACATATACACACATTACACATATATCATACATGCAATGGTCATGTACTGTGGACAATACCCACAGGAGCAAGTTCAGGTGAAGTGTCTTGCCCAAGGACACAACGGCTTTACAGACGCAGCAGCAGCGGGTTTCACCCCTTGATCTGATGATCATTGCACAGCGCACTGCGCCACACCGTCCATCTTCACGCCTCGAGGTCATTGAGGTGCTTTTACAAGTATACATTGGTATTATACATGTACTGTGGACAATACCCACAGGAGCAAATCCGGGTGAAGTGTCTTGCCCAAGGACACAACGGCCTGACGCAGTGGCGGCGGGAGGGGGTTTCGAACTGGAGTTGATCTGATGGTCGGATGCACAGACCACTGCGCCACCCGTCCCCATTAATCACAGAAGTTGTGATAAATGCTTAAATATATATATATATATTTGTATGTATAAAGTATGACATAAGCTCATAAGGGTGTAAACAATGTTGTGTGTTGGAAATGTGGATTTGTTACAGTGTTCAAACACATTACATTAGGCATTGATTCCGATGTACAGAATTTAAAACATTGTGACTGACATACATATCACAGGTTTCTTCACTATTTACTACCTTTAAACTGTTGTCAACAAGAAGCCACTTTGAATTGTATTGGGTTTATTGAGCAGTCCAACCCAGTCTCACGGCATTTCGTGTTCACCAACACGATTTTTAATCTATTGATTCGTGTTCACCATCACGATTTGCCCCTTTTTTTCGTGTTGCACAGCACGATTTTAAAAGCAATGTATTTCTACTGGTAACGTGTTTCGTGCCTGCAGGCTGCAGCACGTCTTTTTCTCCGGTCGGGTCGTGGAAGACCGGAAGCTGTGTGGTTCATAAAAACATGTTCTTACTCAATATCAAGCCACAGTTATTGCTTTTATTTTAAATCGTATAATTTCGGACTTTTATTGCCGTCTGTGAGGAAAATAAATGGGGCTCAGAGCCTCAGGATACTGAAATCTGTATTTTTTAAATCTTTTTTTCCTTCTAATTTGTTATTCTTTTCAAAATAACACACTGTTATTTACTCACCAATAACACACAATTATCCTTGCTTTTATTTATTGGTTTAATTCCATAATCTCGGGCTTTTTTGGCGTCCGTCAGGAACTGAATTTCAAAATAAATATAACCGGAAACAAACGTAGGCATTTCGAGCGATTACCCAAGATCCTCAACTATGGTTTTAAGCTCGCTGATTGGATGTGTTAGCCGCAATGCATGCTGGGAGTTGGTGTTTATATTATATGAAATCCGGAAAACATTTTAAAAGTATAAAATAATACTTAATTCCGAGTGCTCTTGCTTTTCTCTTTGAAAGTCATCACATAACGGCATTGTAATACACGGTTCGGCTGCATTAAATATCACAGATCTGCCGTAGTTCTTTATTTAGAGAGCCCTGATGAGAAGACCTTTGGAAAAACTGGAAGAAATGGCGCCGAAACTGAATACTTGATGTGGATCATAAATATATCAACAATTAAACAACATCTTCAATTTCTCTTCACACAATACGTCTCCTTGCAGTATCAACACTAATTTGGCTGACTTTTACAATTGATCTAATTCATAGATAGGTTATATTTGCACCATAACGGTGCACAGCTGATAGAAAAGGACAGTAGTTTTTACAGATATTACTGATTTTCTTTGAATGTAAGAATGTAAATACTGAGTCTGAAATAGTATAGCAATATGCTTTAAAATGATGTGAAAGCATGCATAAAACTATACATCTTCAGATGTTGTACATACACACTAATAATACAAAGTTATTGTGGCTGTGTGCACCTTGTGTGCACCTCCTAGTGGTTAAAGCACGTTATTGAATTATTGTTTGTATGTGTTATATTTGATTAAAAAAATATTAAGAGTACATACTTTCATAGGGGGAAAGTATAAATATAGAAATATAGAATATAAAAAATCAAGAAGATACTATAAGTGATCTCTACAATAAAACAGTTTAGTGCAGGATGTACAAAGATAGTAATAGGAGGAGGTGCAAAACAGAAAAAACGGATTAACCTTTATTTAAACATTAAATATTAAATATTAAGCCTGACAAAGTAATTAACGTCTAATATATTGCTTTCCTGCAATGTTAACTATGTTGAAGCACTTATTTTAACTGATATTATACACATTTATTATACTCTTATGTATGTAGATAGAATAAGAAATGTGCAGAATATGACAGTTTAATGGTGGAGGTACACACATATTGATAGATGTCTTGTAATGCACTGTTGAGGAACCTGTGACCCAAGTTTTTCATTCATTGCATAACTACACCGTAGTTGTGTATGATATGTCAATAAACCTTTGAAAATCTTGAAAGGGATGTGCAAAATAGCCATAATATACAGTCTTTAATTAACTATTAGTAGAGAATAACGAGTAATGAATATACTTTATTACTTGTTTCCATTCATGTCAATTGCAGATACATGTTTAGTCTTCTCAAGCACCAACTATCAAATATCTCTCCTGATTGTTGGCACTTGACAATCACCTTCCCTGAATTTTACTCAGGTGTAACTAAAGTCTGATTTAAGGGTTGTTTATATATTTCACATAATTAATCAGAATCTGCAAAGTAACTCAAATAAGTGTAGTGGAGTAAAAATACCAGGTTAACCTCTGAATTGTCGTGGAGTAGAATTACAAAGTAGCAATGAGCTGTCATGTGGGTATATTAATGCTATATATTGATGCTGCGCATTATGGACAGCGATTTTTATCCATTTATTAATTATATGTTTTACATTTGATAACACCAATGTGTTTAATACTGGCAACTTCTAATTGTGGGAAAAACAAAAACGTTCAGTAGAGATGTCCCATAGAACATTTTGCGAAACACAATAGACAGCATGTGTAGTTCTGGGGGGGGCGTTCGATTCCAGTTTTGGATAGTCTGGCGTGGTTTCGTTCCATTTCACACAGCTGTTTGACGCTCTGCGTAAGGACTGTAGTCCTAAACGATAGCTGGGGATTATGGGTAGTGTAGTGTCTTTGGCCATCCTAAACTCAGAAATGTTGACAATCGCAATGATGCTCGAAATGTCCCTTATAGGCCTACGTCTGTTTCCGGTTATTTTTATTTTGAAATTCAGTTCCTGACGGACACCAAAAAAGCCCGAGATTATGGAATTAAACCAATAAATAAAAGCAAGGATAATTGTGTGTTATTGGTGAGTAAATAACAGTGTGTTATTTTGAAAATAATAACAAATTAGAAGGAAAGAAATATTTAAAAATACAGATTTCAGTATCCTGAGGCTCTGAGCCCCATTTATTTTCCTCACAGACGGCAACAAAAGTCCGAAATTATTCGATTTAAAATAAAAGCAATAACTGTGGCTTGATATTGAGTAAGGACATGTTTTTATGAACCACACAGCTTCCGGTCTTCCACGACCCGACCGGAGAAAAAGACGTGCTGCAGCCTGCAGGCACGAAACACGTTACCAGTAGAAATACATTGCTTTTAAAATCGTGCTGTACAACACGAAAAAAAGGGGCAAATCGTGATGGTGAACACAAATCAATAGATTAAAAATCGTGTTGGTGAACACGAAATGCCGTGAGACTGGGTTGAGCAGTCAATATAATGTAATGACTTGGTACAGCAAATGTTGCTCCCTAGCTAGCTATCTAGCATCAATCCTGTGTAGGGCACAGCACCCATGTGCGATTTGAGACAACACTACCTGGTTGAAATTCACGCAATGCGCAAGTGTTTACATTATTCAACCAGACAGCGTTCAAAGGCAAGTCTTTGAATTGAGACACAGCAAGGGACTCGCACCAACAAGCACGAGTGGCCGGCGCAGGTACAAAACAAATCACAAGCTCAGATTTTAACAAACACAGAGGGGGTGTTATCTACATATTTGCTTCGGGCTAATGCACTTTTTTAATGAATTGCAACTGCATAGAAAGTATAATTCATAAGTTTGTCTTTTCAGTGGAAGATGCAACTTCCATCATGGGATGATAGGTTCACTATTTTCATCTCCTCACAGACATTGCATCATGTGTTGATGTTTGGATCTTACATCATATGTTTGCTTTGGAGCATGGAGGATGTCCTTTACACCTCTGATTGGGAGGATCCCTCTGAGATGAGAGTTTGAGATCATCTGACATGAACACAAGAAGGTGTGAATTCTTAATGAGAGCAATAACTATGTGCTGATGTTTGTTGGGTAAAGTTCCTGACAAAAATCCAGTCTAATGGGCTTCATTAGTCCGGTAGAAAGGTGTGTGTGTGTGTGTGTGTGTGTGTGTGTGTGTGTGTGTGTGTGTGTGTGTGTGTGTGTGTGTGTGTGTGTTGTGTGTGTGTGTGTGTGTGTGTGTGTGTGTGTGTGTGTGTGTGTGTGTGTGTTGTGTGTGTGTGTGTGTGTGTGTGTTAATGTAAAAGCTAAAGGAATGGATACAAAACATATTGTAAAATGCACAAATGTACCATAATTTGTGAATTCCATGTGAAAAGTTAGGAATTCCTTGTCTCACCACACCGAGGCCACTGACACCCTTTCATTAATCATTACATTACATTTAGCTGACGCTTTAATCCAAATCGACTACAATAAGTGCATTCGACCAAGAAGATACAAACTTCAAGAAAACAGAATCATATAAGTACATCAGGCTTCATAGAGCCAAACATTTCAAGTGCTACTCAACTGGCTTTAGATAAGCCAGTCCTTTATTAGTATATAAGTGCTTTGTTAGTAGTTCTATTGCTCAAAGTGGAGTCGAAAGAGATGAGTTTTCAGTCTGCGCCGGAAGGTGTGTAAGCTATCTGCTGTCCTGATTTCAATGGGGAGCTCATTCCACCATTTTGGAGCCAGGATAGCAAACCCACGTGTTTTTGCTGATGGGAACTTGGGTCCCCCTCGCAGCGAGGGTGCAGCGAGTCGTTTGGCTGATGCAGAGCGGAGTGCACGTGCTGGGGTGTACAGTTTAACCATGTCCTGGATGTAGGAAGGACCAGATCCATCGCAGCATGGTACGCAAGTACCAGTGTCTTGAAGTGGATTCTAGCAGTTACTGGAAGCCAGTGAAGTGAGCGGAGGAGTGGCGTGGTGTGGGAATATTTTGGAAGGTTGAAGACCAGACGAGACGCTGCATTCTGGATGAGCTGCAGAGGTCGAATGGCACATGCAGGTAGAGCAGCCAGGAGGGAGTTGCAGTAGTCTAGGCGTGAGATGACGAGAGCCTGGACCAGAAGTTGTGTCACTTTCTGGGTCAGGAGGGGACGTACCTGTGGAAGCGGTAGCGCTGTAAAAAGCACGACCAATCATTTTTTCCGGCCCGGCTAAAATAACGGGATGGAATACCTGCCTGTCAGCCATCCATCTATGCACAAACTTATCTCGTGCTCTCATTGGTCATGTGCACGTTTGTGTGTGTTGGAGGAGGGACTCTGTAAGGAAGTCTGAAGGAAGGGGCAGATTTTTTTCGGTTGCATACTTTCAAATTCTAGCTCACTCGAGCTGGTTTCTCCATTCTTACCTTTAACTCTTTAAATCTATTTTTAAGTTTTATTTTGATGGAGGTCATGAACCTTTCTTGGTCTGGTTTGGTCTTCTCATCTTTCAATTGTGGTGGAAAAGGGATAAAATCTCCTATAATGGTAAAACAAATATATTCCTTTAACCTCTCTCAGAACAGGCACAAGCACAATGCTCTGCCAGAAGGGAATGCAAGTCTGTAAAGATGTCATCATGGTTCCACAGAATACCAAGTGGATTTTCAACCTACAAAACATCGGGACAGTTACTCTACATATTATTTAACATGACAGCTGGGGAGGACAGGCAGAAACACAAGAGTAGCAGGTGAAAAGAATCAGACCATCAGACAGGCGGGAAAACACAGAGACAGAGACAGGGCAATAAATGATTTACTAGGATCCACATTATCAATACTAATGCCTCCCAAATGTTGGCAAAATAAGGAATGGTCTATAAAACTATAAGTTTCAGTGCAGCGACACAGATCCTGAGAACACCACATACGTATACGAGGAAAGCTCCTCGGCCGTGTTCACCTGTGGACATCTACTGTGGGTAGCCATCATTCTTCATCTTCGGCCTCATCATGTAATGAGGGTGTTTTTCATGCCGCTGTTATCATAATTGCAAATATTTCTATTGTAAATGAGTCCTGCAACAACTGCAGATGAACAGCAGGGTGAGACAGAGACTGTCTATGCTTGTATTATGTATGCAATGTTGCACCATGATGTTATAGATTTGATTGGATATATATATATATATTGTAATTTATTATGAATTTTAAACTTTTTTTCTATCAATGCAACATTTTCTTACAAACTAAAAGCCAAAAATATTTGATATTTACATTATATAAATGTAAGTGTATCGTTACAGAACTATGCTACACAGAAAATACATGCATGTACAGTATATTTCTAGTCCCTAT
This sequence comes from Pseudochaenichthys georgianus, assembly GCF_902827115.2. Classification (NCBI taxonomy): domain Eukaryota; kingdom Metazoa; phylum Chordata; class Actinopteri; order Perciformes; family Channichthyidae; genus Pseudochaenichthys; species Pseudochaenichthys georgianus. The sequence goes on along the minus strand of NC_047523.1, from coordinate 39,127,582 downwards.
TTCGAAAAAAGTGAACATTTATAACAATGAAATCTAAAATTAAGGTTTATGGAGGTCCTGTTATGTATTCTAAAAGGTATAATGGGCCAACTGCAAATCCTCAAACACAATTATTCTTATAGAAATCTGGTAATGAGTTTTCCCCTCACTGTCTGCAGCAGGAATGAGTCCCATTGAACTGAAGCACAGATCACTCTTCTGACGCTCACAGTGAATATGAGAGACAAGCAGGCTGACAAAAGGAACAAGCAGCCGGTGTCTGACGGTCTGTGAACTGCAGGCATTGCAAACATGTCAGTGAGGGTGTGGGAATGCCTGAAAAGAAACAAAAGCATCTCAAGGCATTTGTTTGAACGTTCCAGCTGTCAAACTTCAATATACTGATGTAAATATAGCCGGTTCACGAGCCACTGTTCCTTAGTCTACTTGTGTGTGCTCAGTTTTCTCTGTCTTTCTAAAGTACTCTATCATCTGAAGCACTTTGACATAAACAACTCAAGGCCATACCTACATCCATAACAAACATATTGACTATCAAGTGCATCTCTAAAATGTCTTTTACATTCATGTCAACTGTGAGTGACTCGTGACTCCAAACTTGATAGAGCATTAATAATAATAATTAATAATAATTCCTTACATTTATTATAGCGCTTTATCAATGACTCAAAGCGCTTTACATATACACACATTACACATATATCATACATGCAATGGTCATGTACTGTGGACAATACCCACAGGAGCAAGTTCAGGTGAAGTGTCTTGCCCAAGGACACAACGGCTTTACAGACGCAGCAGCAGCGGGTTTCACCCCTTGATCTGATGATCATTGCACAGCGCACTGCGCCACACCGTCCATCTTCACGCCTCGAGGTCATTGAGGTGCTTTTACAAGTATACATTGGTATTATACATGTACTGTGGACAATACCCACAGGAGCAAATCCGGGTGAAGTGTCTTGCCCAAGGACACAACGGCCTGACGCAGTGGCGGCGGGAGGGGGTTTCGAACTGGAGTTGATCTGATGGTCGGATGCACAGACCACTGCGCCACCCGTCCCCATTAATCACAGAAGTTGTGATAAATGCTTAAATATATATATATATATTTGTATGTATAAAGTATGACATAAGCTCATAAGGGTGTAAACAATGTTGTGTGTTGGAAATGTGGATTTGTTACAGTGTTCAAACACATTACATTAGGCATTGATTCCGATGTACAGAATTTAAAACATTGTGACTGACATACATATCACAGGTTTCTTCACTATTTACTACCTTTAAACTGTTGTCAACAAGAAGCCACTTTGAATTGTATTGGGTTTATTGAGCAGTCCAACCCAGTCTCACGGCATTTCGTGTTCACCAACACGATTTTTAATCTATTGATTCGTGTTCACCATCACGATTTGCCCCTTTTTTTCGTGTTGCACAGCACGATTTTAAAAGCAATGTATTTCTACTGGTAACGTGTTTCGTGCCTGCAGGCTGCAGCACGTCTTTTTCTCCGGTCGGGTCGTGGAAGACCGGAAGCTGTGTGGTTCATAAAAACATGTTCTTACTCAATATCAAGCCACAGTTATTGCTTTTATTTTAAATCGTATAATTTCGGACTTTTATTGCCGTCTGTGAGGAAAATAAATGGGGCTCAGAGCCTCAGGATACTGAAATCTGTATTTTTTAAATCTTTTTTTCCTTCTAATTTGTTATTCTTTTCAAAATAACACACTGTTATTTACTCACCAATAACACACAATTATCCTTGCTTTTATTTATTGGTTTAATTCCATAATCTCGGGCTTTTTTGGCGTCCGTCAGGAACTGAATTTCAAAATAAATATAACCGGAAACAGACGTAGGCATTTCGAGCGATTACCCAAGATCCTCAACTATGGTTTTAAGCTCGCTGATTGGATGTGTTAGCCGCAATGCATGCTGGGAGTTGGTGTTTATATTATATGAAATCCGGAAAACATTTTAAAAGTATAAAATAATACTTAATTCCGAGTGCTCTTGCTTTTCTCTTTGAAAGTCATCACATAACGGCATTGTAATACACGGTTCGGCTGCATTAAATATCACAGATCTGCCGTAGTTCTTTATTTAGAGAGCCCTGATGAGAAGACCTTTGGAAAAACTGGAAGAAATGGCGCCGAAACTGAATACTTGACGTGGATCATAAATATATCAACAATTAAACAACATCTTCAATTTCTCTTCACACAATACGTCTCCTTGCAGTATCAACACTAATTCGGCTGACTTTTACATTTGATCTAATTCATAGATAGGTTATATTTGCACCATAACGGTGCACAGCTGATAGAAAAGGACTGTCGTTTTTACAGATATTACTGATTTTCTTTGAATGTAAGAATGTAAATACTGAGTCTGAAATAGTATAGCAATATGCTTTAAAATGATGTGAAAGCATGCATAAAACTATACATCTTCAGATGTTGTACATACACACTAATAATACAAAGTTATTGTGGCTGTGTGCACCTTGTGTGCACCTCCTAGTGGTTAAAGCACGTTATTGAATTATTGTTTGTATGTGTTATATTTGATTAAAAAAATATTAAGAGTACATACTTTCATAGGGGGAAAGTATAAATATAGAAATATAGAATATAAAAAATCAAGAAGATACTATAAGTGATCTCTACAATAAAACAGTTTAGTGCAGGATGTACAAAGATAGTAATAGGAGGAGGTGCAAAACAGAAAAACGGATTAACCTTTATTTAAACATTAAATATTAAATATTAAGCCTGACAAAGTAATTAACGTCTAATATATTGCTTTCCTGCAATGTTAACTATGTTGAAGCACTTATTTTAACTGATATTATACACATTTATTATACTCTTATGTATGTAGATAGAATAAGAAATGTGCAGAATATGACAGTTTAATGGTGGAGGTACACACATATTGATAGATGTCTTGTAATGCACTGTTGAGGAACCTGTGACCCAAGTTTTTCATTCATTGCATAACTACACCGTAGTTGTGTATGATATGTCAATAAACCTTTGAAAATCTTGAAAGGGATGTGCAAAATAGCCATAATATACAGTCTTTAATTAACTATTAGTAGAGAATAACGAGTAATGAATATACTTTATTACTTGTTTCCATTCATGTCAATTGCAGATACATGTTTAGTCTTCTCAAGCACCAACTATCAAATATCTCTCCTGATTGTTGGCACTTGACAATCACCTTCCCTGAATTTTACTCAGGTGTAACTAAAGTCTGATTTAAGGGTTGTTTATATTTCACATCATTAATCAGAATCTGCAAAGTAACTCAAATAAGTGTAGTGGAGTAAAAATACCAGGTTAACCTCTGAATTGTCGTGGAGTAGAATTACAAAGTAGCAATGAGCTGTCATGTGGGTATATATTAATGCTATATATTGATGCTGCGCATTATGGACAGCGATTTTTATCCATTTATTAATTATATGTTTTACATTTGATAACACCAATGTGTTTAATACTGGCAACTTCTAATTGTGGGAAAAACAAAAACGTTCAGTAGAGATGTCCCATAGAACATTTTGCGAAACACAATAGCCAGCATGTGTAGTTCTGGGGGGGCGTTCGATTCCAGTTTTGGATAGTCTGGCGTGGTTTCGTTCCATTTCACACAGCTGTTTGACGCTCTGCGTAAGGACTGTAGTCCTAAACGATAGCTGGGGATTATGGGTAGTGTAGTGTCTTCGGCCATCCTAAACTCAGAAATGTTGACAATCCCAATGATGCTCGAAATGTCCCTTATAGGCCTACGTCTGTTTCCGGTTATTTTTATTTTGAAATTCAGTTCCTGACGGACACCAAAAAAGCCCGAGATTATGGAATTAAACCAATAAATAAAAGCAAGGATAATTGTGTGTTATTGGTGAGTAAATAACAGTGTGTTATTTTGAAAATAATAACAAATTAGAAGGAAAGAAATATTTAAAAATACAGATTTCAGTATCCTGAGGCTCTGAGCCCCATTTATTTTCCTCACAGACGGCAACAAAAGTCCGAAATTATTCGATTTAAAATAAAAGCAATAATTGTGGCTTGATATTGAGTAAGGACATGTTTTTATGAACCACACAGCTTCCGGTCTTCCACGACCCGACCGGAGAAAAAGACGTGCTGCAGCCTGCAGGCACGAAACACGTTACCAGTAGAAATACATTGCTTTTAAAATCGTGCTGTACAACACGAAAAAAAGGGGCAAATCGTGATGGTGAACACGAATCAATAGATTAAAAATCGTGTTGGTGAACACGAAATGCCGTGAGACTGGGTTGAGCAGTCAATATAATGTAATGACTTGGTACAGCAAATGTTGCTCCCTAGCTAGCTATCTAGCATCAATCCTGTGTAGGGCACAGCACCCATGTGCGATTTGAGACAACACTACCTGGTTGAAATTCACGCAATGCGCAAGTGTTTACATTATTCAACCAGACAGCGTTCAAAGGCAAGTCTTTGAATTGAGACACAGCAAGGGACTCGCACCAACAAGCACGAGTGGCCGGCGCAGGTACAAAACAAATCACAAGCTCAGATTTTAACAAACACAGAGGGGGTGTTATCTACATATTTGCTTCGGGCTAATGCACTTTTTTTAATGAATTGCAACTGCATAGAAAGTATAATTCATAAGTTTGTCTTTTCAGTGGAAGATGCAACTTCTAGGTTCACTATTTTCATCTCCTCACAGACATTGCATCATGTGTTGATGTTTGGATCTTACATCATATGTTTGCTTTGGAGCATGGAGGATGTCCTTTACACCTCTGATTGGGAGGATCCCTCTGAGATGAGAGTTTGAGATCATCTGACATGAACACAAGAAGGTGTGAATTCTTAATGAGAGCAATAACTATGTGCTGATGTTTGTTGGGTAAAGTTCCTGACAAAAATCCAGTCTAATGGGCTTCATTAGTCAGGTTGAAAGGTGTGTGTGTGTGTGTGTGTGTGTGTGTGTGTGTGTGTGTGTGTGTGTGTGTGTGTGTGTGTGTGTGTGTGTGTGTGTGTGTGTGTGTGTGTGTGTGTGTGTGTGTGTGTGTGTGTGTGTGTGTGTGTGTGTGTGTGTGTGTGTGTGTGTGTGTGTGTTAATGTAAAAGCTAAAGGAATGGATACAAAACATATTGTAAAATGCACAAATGTACCATAATTTGTGAATTCCATGTGAAAAGTTAGGAATTCCTTGTCTCACCACACCGAGGCCACTGACACCCTTTCATTAATCATTACATTACATTTAGCTGACGCTTTAATCCAAATCGACTACAATAAGTGCGTTCGACCAAGAAGATACAAACTTCAAGAAAACAGAATCATATAAGTACATCAGGCTTCATAGAGCCAAACATTTCAAGTGCTACTCAACTGGCTTTAGATAAGCCAGTACTTTGTTAGTATATAAGTGCTTTGTTAATAGTTCTATTGCTCAAAGTGGAGTCTAAAGAGATGAGTTTTCAGTCTGCGCCGGAAAGTGTGTAAGCTATCTCCTGTCCTGATGTCAATGGGGAGCTCATTCCACCATTTTGGAGCCAGGATAGCAAACCCACGTGTTTTCTGCTGATGGGAACTTGGGTCCCCCTCGCAGTGCGGGTGCAGCGAGTCGTTTGGCTGATGCAGAGCGGAGTGCACGTGCTGGGGTGTACGATTTAACCATGTCCTGGATGTAGGAAGGGCCAGATCCATTCGCAGCATGGTACGCTAGTACCAGTGTCTTGAAGTGGATTCTAGCAGTTACTGGAAGCAAGTAAATTGAGCGGAGGAGCGGCGTGGTGTGGGAACATTCAGGAAGGTTGAAGACCAGACGAGACGCTGCATTCTGGATGAGCTGCAGAGGTCGGATGGCACATGCAGGTAGAGCAGCCAGGAGGGAGTTGCAGTAGTCTAGGCGTGAGCTGACCAGAGCCTGGACCAGAAGTTGCGTCGCTTTCTGGGTCATCTGGGGACGTATCCTCCTGATGTTGTAAAGAGTGTATCTGCAGCAGCGGGTTGTAGCAGCGATGTTTGCAGTGAAGGACAGGTTGTTATTTAGGGTCACACCCAGATTCCTTGCATTCTGAGTCGGGGAAACAACAGAGGGGCCGATGTTGATTGTTAGGTCAAGAGTGGGACACTCTTTTCCAGGAAGAAAAAGCAGTTCAGTCTTGTCAAGGTTGAGCTTGAGGTGGTGAGCAGACATCCACTGAGAGATGTCAGCTAGACAATCAGAGATGCGTGCGACGACCTGGGTCTCTGAGCGGGGGAAGGACAGAATTAATTGGGTGTCGTCCGCGTAGCAGTGGTATGAAAAACCATGCGGGCTAATGACTGATCCGAGCAAGTTTGTGCACAAAGAGAAGAGGAGGGGACCAAGGACAGAGCCCTGAGGGACCCCTGTAGTTAATTGACAAGGGTCAGACTCAGACCCTCTCCAAGTTACCCTTTAGGTGTGTGTTTAGGAGGTATGAGGTGAGGAGGGAAAGAGCAGAGCCTGAAACTCCAAGTTATATCTCACACAGGCTCCGCCCTCTACTGGACTCTATGGGTACTCTATGGGTACTAATGCTTAATGTCTTTCATTTATTTTTTGTAAAGCACTTTGAATTACCCTGCGTCGAAAAGTGCTATATAAATAAACTTGCCTTGCCTTGCCTTGCCTTACTACCTCTCAACCAGGGTTTCCGCTAGGATTTTTTCTCGCCGGTCAAATGTCCGGGCAGAATTTATTTTACCAGACAAATTTGAAACATACCGGTCATATTTCAATAATAATAATAAGAGTTGTGTAGCAGAGTTTCCGTTAGCAGGTAATTACCGGACTATGAGCAGATATGCTTCAGCTTAAAACTCAGTTCACGGGCTCATTTTTATATTGCTTCAGTTTATAATCGTAACAGATCGAAAAATTCAGATTCATTTTTCAATAAATTATAACGTACATTATTCAAAAGTTTACATTACATTTGAATAATAACACGGGAGAAACGGAGCCTCTCTTTTCCCCTCTCCCTCCCTCTCTCTCTCTCTCTCTCTCTCTCTCTCTCCCTCTCTCTCTCTCTCTCTCTCTCTCTCTCCCCCTCTCTCCCTCCCTCTCTCTCCTGACAGCCCGTCAGTTTCTCATGCAGCTCCTGCAGCGCGCTAAACAGAGGGCGGGGCTTCAGGTGATCATGCAGAGCTGCGTGTCTCGGTCAGACTCAGCAGCTGATCTGATCTCTCTCTCGCTCCGGTTACACTTCACTCACGTTTATGTCCATATCGATCAGATCCAGCTCTCCTGGTCGGCCTTTATAGAGAGCACCGATCAAACTATTAAGAGTGAATATCGGCCGATAATGACCGGCGGACGATCGATCGGAGCCTCCCTAAGTATTACCAGACATTTTGACCGGCAGGTTTTGAATTTACCGGTTTTTAATACATTTTACCAGCTAAAAACCGGTAACTACCGGCTAACGGAAACCCTGCTCTCAACCATACTATGTGAGCATTCATCAAATGAGACATCTATAACCGTAGCCGGCCTCCTGGGGTGGGCCTACCTGAATGTGCGTGCAAGCCCACCGTATATAAGGCGGCCTCGTCTCCTGACTGTCATCCTTTTCTCTTCAGCGAGCAAGGAAACAACTAAGCGCTAAGACAAAAGACAAGAAAGTTTGAATCATGGACTCACCACTTTTAGAGCAACGACCCTGCCCTTCGTGCCCGGGCTTGATCGCAGGTGCCAATCTCCACCGCCGCTGCTTCGAGTGCCTGGGGCCTGACCATGCGGCGGCCGGCCTGATCCAGTCCCTGGCCTGCAACGCCTCCAATGCCTGCAACGCCTGCAACGCCTGCCGCCTGAACCCGCTCTCACTGAGCACTTCCAGGCGCAGTATGTCACGCTGGAAGAGGCGGAGGACCTCGAGGTGGTGGAGATGGAGGAGCAGGATGTTGGTGTGCTCAAAAACTCAAACACCATCTGTTCACTCTGGCCTCAGCTAAATGCAGGACCCAGCAACCTGTTATTTTTCTAAACCTGTGTATCTCTGTGACTATTATTATGTTGTTGTTTTGTTTCCCATTGTAAAGCGTCCTTGGGTCTCTTGAAACGCGCTATAAAAATTGAAAATATTATTATTATTATAAGATGTTCAGGCTCGGGACGCAGATGGCAGCAGCGGCCAATAATCTTGGCGTGTTGGGTGTCTCACTGAGCACCGCTCAGCAGGACATCCCGCCTCCTCCCCGTATGATGCTACTGTTTTGACACGGTCATCTTTTAAAAATAAAAATGATTGCATGTATCCCAGTCTAAGTGTAATTTATCTCTACAAATCCAAACTTCCTCATAATGTTAACCGTACAGATTCCCCACTCGGCCCAGTTGTAACTGCAGTAAAGGAAGCAGCTAGTGGGCTTGCGCATGTGAGAGTGATAAACCGCGCTATGTGGGTACAGAGACAGTGTGGCCGGCGTAGCAGGGTTAGGAGACACACAACGCAGAGTGTAAAAACTCCGCTTGATGCATTTCACCGTTTGGGTGAATGCATCATGGCGGAGAGCGCGCTTCAAAGACCTCAGTAGAGAATCGGCCCTTTCTGTGTCGACCCTCCATGGGCAGAACTTCCCTTCACGGGGAGTTTTGCGATGGAACGGGTCACCAGAGAGTACCACAGCTTTAGAGCTGGGGCCCCGCAGCTGATTGGACATCCCCTAACGCAGTGTTGTGGGGAATGGAAGCACAGCTGTGCGGAGGACACTGAGACTGAGTTATTCACTCCAGTTTCGCAGCATCCCTCCTCCGTTCACAGGCATAAAAGAGGCGAATCTATCATAGGGAGATAGGTTCCCTCTCGGCAGAGATTCAGGCCCTGTTGCAAAAACAGACAGTGTCTGTTGTGCGCTCTCAAGACAGAGAGGTAGGGCACTATTCCCTGTACTTCCTGGTTCCCAAGAAGACAGGAGAGTTCAGGCCCATTCTGGATCTTCACAGCCTGAATCTCCAGATTGCACGCAGAAAATTCCATATGTTAACTGTAAAACACTTGATGGGACTGATGCAGCCAGGCGATTGGTTCACGACCATCGACCTGAAGGATGCTTACTTTCATGTCAGCATTGCTCCAAAGCAGAGGAAGTATTTGCGTTTTCCAGGGTGTAGCCTATGTGTACAACAGACTACCGTTCGGCTACTCCCTATCCCAACGCACGTTCAGCAAATGTGTGGCCACAGCGCCTCAGCCGATGCGCGAGCGTGGCATGAGGGTGTTCTTTTATCTAGACGACCTCATAGTCATGGACAGGTCCAGGGAATGTGCAATGTTTCACACAGCCCAATTGATCCTACACCTAAACAAGTTAGGTTTCAAGTGCACGACTCCGCCCCGCAGTGGGACCTGCCGTTGGTGCTCGAGGCTCTGGTCACAGAACCATTTGAGCCTCTGGATCTCTCCTCCCTGAAAGCGCTGTCATGGAAGACAGCGTTGCTACTTGCCTTAACTTCGGCCAAGAGAGTATCAGAGCTGACCGCTCTGTCGGTGCACCCGAGTTGCTTATTGATCCGGGGTGACCGTAGCGGGGCGACAATCAGACCGAACCCCTCCTTTGTTCCCAAGAGTCTAAGGAGCTCGTTCAGGTCAAGGGCTATTCAGTTAGGGGGCTTTAATCTTCCACCCCATGGTGGGGCCAGGGAGGCTAAATTCCACTGCCAGGTGCGTGCGCTAGCATGTTATGTGGAGCGCACGGCTGCCACTAGGCGCACTGAACAACTGTGTGTGTGCTTTGGGGGCAGCACATCTCTGTCCAAGAAACGCCTGGCAGGATGGTTTTGCGAGTGCATCTCACATGACTACGGACAGGCGGGGAGAGCCTTCCCCACGGGGGTCCGTGCACACTCTACACGGGGTATGGCTGTGTCAACAGCCTTATTTAACGGAGTGAGTGTGGAGGACATATGTACGGCGGTGTCTTGGTCCACGCCAGGCCCCTTTTATCTCTCGGACATGTCTGGCTCATTCTCATAATCTTTGCTTTCTGAGGCAACACAGGACTGGTGAGGGGGGAGGGGCTGTGGGTCAGCAGGTATCTGACCCCCCCCCCCGGACATAGTGCACTTATGTGTTCCACTGCTCCTTAGGGACCCTGGAAAAATGATGCACAGGCAGGGAGAGCCCTCCTCACTGTTTTCCAGGCACACTATTCACGAGGTAAGCGTGTCTGAGTGTGCCCTACCAGCCAGGTAAACTGTGGCCCCCACTTCTTCGCTGCTCGCTGTGTGTGTGTGTGTGTGTGTGTGTGTGTGTGTGTGTGTGTGTGTGTGTGTGTGTGTGTGTGTGTGTGTGTGTGTGCGTGTGTGTGTGTGTGTGTGTGTGTGTGTGTGTGTGTGTGTGTGTGTGTGTGTGTGTGTGTGTGTGTGTGTGTGTGTGTGTGTGTGTGTGTGTGTGTGTGTGTGTGTGTGTGTGTGTGTGTGTGTGTGTGTGTGTGTGTGTGTGTTAATGTAAAAGCTAAAGGAATGGAGAAAACACATATTGTAAGATGCACATATTTACCATAATTTGTGAATTCCATGTGAAAAGTTAGGAATTCCTGGTCTCACCACACCGAGGCCTCCGACACCCTTTCATTAATCCTTTCAGTAAATGGTTTTACTCTGTACAGAAAGTATAAGGATGCTTCTAACAAAGAGGGACAGCTAAGCACGACAGCAAGATGTTCAATACAATTGGTCAGATCTTCCTTGGAGTACCTTGGCAGAAGCTTTTCCTGGTTGGTTGAGCAACAGGATACCTTGATATAAAAGAGGAGTTAGCCCTTGACCATCACTCAAGATTGAAGAGACATGTCAGCCAGAAACCTGTACAATGTCTAAAGCAGTGGTTCTCAACTGGTCAGGCCTCGGGACCCACTTTTTCCTTTGTCAATAAATCGCGACCCGAAATTTGAACCACTCAAATCTATTCAACAAAAAATCGTACTGTAATATATACGCTTTTCAGTATATAATATTAATTAAAGTGAAGTACAGTGCATATATCCCTTATATCCCTTCACAGAACTAAAGAATGCTTTTACATAAGGTTTAATGAGATGATGGAATCAAAGCTGAACTGTATAACATAAAAAGGCACACATGCTGAAAACCCAACCGCAGAAGGGGGGTCTGGGGGGATTGTCCCCCAGGAGATTTTTAGAAATGCTAACATATAAACTACGCATTCTGGTACACTCTGAGAAGAAAATAAATAAATCTATTACTACCCGACATGTTAATAATATTTTTATGCCATTGTTTCTTTTTCACTTTGTTCTGACAGCTGAGCTTGTCTGTGTGAAATACTTTAAACTGTGGGTAAGGGTAGATAGCTCAATCTTGATTCTGATTGGCCAGAAGACTCGAAAAAACATCAGCAAAGATGTTTTATTGAGAAGATGATCACTAAGTGACAGAAGTTTTCAAAACCGTTTATGGTCTCCGGTACTTCCAGTCCAACGCCTAATGCATGCACAGCGTTAGAAAATCGGGCCTTCAAAATAAAAAATAAATGTTCAACTTCTTTTTTTCTTAACTTACACACCTGCGACCCACTCGACCCACTTTTGGGTCGCGACCCACCAGTTGGGAACCACCGGTCTAGAGCCTTTAATATTGCTGGGCAAATCTCATCAATACCTGACCACTCTTGATGAGACGGAAAAAGTGGCCGCCATAATCAAATAAGATGATGTCAATGCCGGGAATTACGAAAAAAACAAGTTGCTTGGAAGTGATGAAGACTGAGATGAAGATGACTGCAGAAAACAAAGTAGAGCTTAGGGATTTCAGTCTTAGCATGAGAGAAAGTAATAGTAGAGGCAGGACAGATGAGAAGAGATATATCCAACACATCCTCACTCCCAGGTCGGCCTATATTGACGTTATGTCAAGTCCCCTGCCGGCTTTTTCCAACGCAAGGGGGGGGGCCTTAGCGTCCATTTTCAACGCAAGGGGGGGGGCCTTAGCGTCCATTTTCAACGCAAGGGGGGGGGGCCTTAGCGTCCATTTTCAGCTTTCCGGGATGTCCATGTGCTTCTATGGACGCTCATGGAAGCACGGCATTCGTTTGTGTCCACTGCCCTTAAAGGCAATGTGAGCGTCCATTCTCATTGGATAGCGGAGAATTGTACACCCGGAAGTAAATATTCCCCTTACTGACGATTGATTTTACAGTGATATCTGCACTACTCATCGACTAAAAAACACCAGATTATCCTTGTTAATTACACAACATTGATTGGTTTAAATTGTGTGCAATGCTTTTGTATTTTTCCCCTTCGATTCGGAGAAACAAATCTTTTTTCGGAGTAAAGGGTGGCAGAAGACACTACACTACCCAGAATCCCCAGCTATCATTTCTCCCTGCAGAAAAAGAAAACATGGCCGAACTTCGTTTTATTTTGGGTGTAAAATGCCTATTTTAAAGTTAGTTTGGCCATTAAAATGCGTTTTGATGTCATTTGATACGAGAAATATGAGTTGTTATTTCAGATTATGTGTGCAGTGGATGTACATGATCTTTAGTTTGCTAGTTATTACGAAGATTACTTCAGGAAATTGCGTCCAACGTTTTCATTGTTACCAAGGTGGTTGCTAGGGACGCTGCTATCGATATTATTTATGTTATGTTGTGTAACTGTTTAATGGTGTTATCTGTATTGCTACCCCCTTCCCCGTCAATGTATAGTGTTGGTCCACAGCGCAAATATATTAGTTTAACAAAATCCGCATCTAAAGATACGTTATTTCCCCTTGTGCAATTCCAGTCTCACATCTCACAGCACATCGTCATTAACAAATACCGGAAACAGACCGAAAACATTTTAAAAAAATAAAATAATACCTTATTCCGAGTGTGCTTGCTTTTCTCTTTGAAAGTCATCACATAAAGGCATTGTAGTACACGGTTCGGCTGCATTAAATATTACATATCTGCCGTAGTTCTGTATTTATAGAGCCCTGATGAGAAGACAAACATGAGGAACTGAAAACGTGACGTGGATCATAAATATATCAGCCATTAAACAACATCTTACATTTCTTTTCACACAATACGTCTCCTTGCCGTATCAACACTAATTCGGCTCACTTTTATATTTGATCCAGTTGGTAGATAGGCTGTATTTACACCATAAAGGTGCACAGATGATATAAAGAGACACCTGGTGGTTAAAGCATGTTATTGAATTTCATTATTTTTATTATTAGATATTAATAGGATCCCTATAAAGTATATTCATTACTCGTTATTCTCTACTAATAGTTAATTAAAGACTGTATATAATGACTATTTTGCACATCCCGTTCAAGATTTCAAGATGTTCTAAGGTTTATTGACATATCATATAGGCCTACACAACTATGGTGTAGTTCTGCATTGAATGAAAAACTTGAGTCGCAGGTTCCTCAACAGTGCATTACAAGACATCTATCAATATTTGTGCATACCTCCAGCAATGTTAACTATGTTGAAGCACTTATTTTAACTGATATTATACATAATGTATTATACTCTTATGATGTATGCAGATATTTCATCTCCGGCCTTGTCAGGTATTGAACAATCAATAAATAAAGAACACAGAATTGTTGAATATAAAACACAGAATTTATGTGATTATACTAAATGATTTACAAATAAACACCACTGCAGATTTAACTGTTACACATGCTGATGTAACGCAAATGTTCCAACTTGGGATCAATAAAGTATATCTTATCTTAAGCTGATCGATGGCTACTGCCATATTTGCAAAATGTGCCTCTGAACCTTGACAAGTGCATGTTTCAGGCTTATCAATTAATGTAATGTAATGTTATCACAGGGGTCACACACATAAGACCAGCTGTTAAATAAAGCTCTTCTGACCTTAGCTGGCGTGTGGGTATATATATTAATACTGCCCATTATGGGCACCAGCAATTTTCACCCATTTATTAATTATATGTTTTAAATGTGAGTGTTTCCTGTCCCCTAAACCTCCAGGGATGTACACAGTTTAATACTGGCAACTTCTTATTATGGGAAATACGAAAACGTCTTTTAAAACTACAACTCCCAGTAGAGACGTGCCATAGAGAACATGTTGCGAAACAGAATAGCCAGCATGTGTAGTTCTGGGGACGGGGTGGGGGAGGGGGGGGGACGCGGTGGACCCGTTCAAATCCAGTTTTGAACAGTCTGCCGTGGTTCCATCCCATTTCAAGTGCTGTTCGAGGCTCGGTAACCCTCGGAGCACACTCTCCAATCACAGAGCTTGAGGACTATCACGGGGTTTGTCAAACAGAGCACATGGTGTCCAAACGATAGCTGGGGATTCTGGGTAGTGTAGTGTCTTCATTGGCTTTAAGGGCAGTTGACACAAACGAATGCCGTGCTTCCATGAGCGTCCATAGAAGCACATGGACATCCCGGAAAGCTGAAAATGGACGCTAAGGGCCCCCCCAATTGCGTTGAAAATGGACGCTAAGGCCCCCCCCCTTGCGTTGAAAATGGACGCTAAGGCCCCCCCCCCTTGCGTTGGAAAAAGCCGGCAGGGGACTTGACATAACGTCAACATAGGCCGACCTGGGAGTGAGGATGTGTTGATATATCAGCTGCATAACGGAGAGCTTTGCCAGAACGCAGCAGCTTCTCAACACGTCTCTCTGCAGATGGAGACTTCCCAAATGGATGAACTCTGCTTTCCACAACTCTTCAACAGATCCTGCAGGAAGCCTACGCCAGCTCAGTCAGATGTCCTGCTCGCTTACATCCTGATATCCTTCATCGCGCTGATCACTGCAGCTCTCAACCTGCTGGTCATCATCTCTATCTCCCACTTCAGGCACAGACACACTTTCAGCTTAAGCTTGTATATGTTCATGACTTTTAGTGCTGTTTGTTGATACAAGCTATCCTTGATAATTGTATTTATGGTGATATTCTTCCTTTCCAGGCAGCTCCACACCCCCACTAACCTCCTCATCCTCTCCCTGGCTGTCTCAGACTTCCTTGTGGGCCTCATTTTCATGCCTGTTGCAATCATTTTAACAGAGGCTTGCTGGTACTTTGGTGATCTGATCTGTGCTCTGTATTTAATTGTTACTTTTATCATTACCTCTTCTACGGTTGGAAACATGGTGCTCATATCCATTGATCGTTATTTTGCTATTTGTGACCCTCTACATTACACCACCAGAGTAACTCTGAACAGAACAAAAATCTGCATCTGTCTGTGTTGGATTTGCTCTGTTATCTATAATTGTCTAATTTTAAAGGACTTTCTGAGACAGCCTGATTCACATCATTCTTGCCATGGAGAGTGTGTAGCTGTCATTGACAATATCACAGGAGCTGTTGACTTTGTTGTTACCTTTATTGCCCCCATTACTGTTATCATAGTTCTGTATATGAGAGTGTTTGTGGTGGCTGTGTCTCAGGCTCGAGCCGTGAGATCTCATGTTATCGCTGTCACTATGCAACGTTCAGTTGGTGCAACTGCTAAGAAATCTGAGATGAAAGCAGCCAGGACTCTTGGTGTTGTTGTCCTTGTGTTTCTAATATGTTTTTTTCCATATTACACTCCATCCCTTATAGGCGAGGATATTGAAACTGGTAGTTCAACCTCAATTGTAATCTGGTTGCTGTATTTTAACTCTTTTCTGAACCCATTGATTTATGCCTCGTTATACCCCTGGTTTAGAATATCTATCAAGCTCATTGTTACCCTGAAGATACTTAAGCCTTGCTCGTCTGATTCTAAAATACTGTATTGACGGGCTGGGGTTGAGATATCTTCTAAAAAACCTCTGTTCAGATGGACATATTGTTGCTATTGTTGCTGAGTCAGAATGCAATGTGAAATGGCTGAAGAAAGATTAGACATTATTTAATGTAGTAAAACATATGTAACTAAAAGATATTAAATAATTGAATACAAAATAAAACTTGAAAATATGACATTGTGTGGAAGAAGTAGAATTGTTTGACCTGTGTTGACTTCAGTTTGACCAGTATTCTGGTAATGAAATGTTCAATTGTTAATTTAGTAGTGTTAATTTTACAGACTGACTGAGTATGTCGTTGGAAGGTGAGTGTGCAACTTCAAACAAAAAGATAGAGCTGTCGCGCGCGCGCGCGTGTGTGTGTGTGTGTGTGTGTGTGTGTGTGTGTGTGTGTGTGTGTGTGTGTGTGTGTGTGTGTGTGTGTGTGAGAGAGAGAGAGAGCGAGAGAGAGAAAAAGGAGAGAAGGTTTTACTGACACATAACAGATTTGGTTCTCCAACACACTGACGATACAATATAACAAGAACAAAAATAAATCTTGTTGAGTGCTAACACATGTTTATTTTACCATTGCTCATGATAATTTACATGTACTGTCTGTTGCAATAATGAGGGATTCAAATGTAGAAAAACATTCATAATATTTAGGCTGACAATAAGAATTGAAGCTTCAATCAGCGATGATCAGGACCTCGCTAGGGCTGCTCGATTAAGGCAAAAATCATAATCACGATTATTTTGGTCAATATTGATATAACGATAATTAAATACGATTATTCTTTGACTTTGAAAACATCAATTTATTGAACTTTGAAAAAATAAATAATGGTCATTTGAACAGTATCTTGTTAACAGTTGATTCCCCTGAACTTTAAGTATAATTCAACTGAAAAGCCAATACAAATATATATAAAATACATTTATATCTACATTTAAATCAATAATATACAATTAATAAATACCAATAAAGAAAATCAATAAATATTTTGGGGTGCACTTCCACAACCTACTGAACATAATAATTATAATAAATACAAATGTATTCGATTATTGGCAAAGTATTCAGCTCAAGCCACATCTTTGTCAACTTCTCCACGGCCACGATGATTTATTTACATATACTGTGTCTTGCAATAATGGGGGGTTAAAATGTAGAAAAACATTCATCATATTGAGGCTGGCAATGAGAATTAAAGCTGCAAGAACCGATATGGCAAAAATCATAATCATGATTATTGTGGTCAATATTGATATAACGATTATTAAATACGATTATTCATTGACTTTGAAAACATCCATTTGTTGAACTTTTAAAAAATAAATAATTTGAAGGGTATCTTTTTAACCCTGAACTTTATATAATTCAACTTTTAATCTCATCAAGGAATATTTAAATCAGTTTCAACAAACATTTAGCATAGACCTTGAGCTGGAGGGCTATGAACTCAGATACATAAATAGACAAAACAAGGATGGAGGAGGAGTAGCCTTGTATGTGGACAATACTTTACAATTTAAGGTGATGAATTATATGTCAACACAGTGATTAATAATGTATTGGAATGTATCACGATTGAAATCTTCAAAGAAAAAACGAAAAATGTAACCATCAGTTGTATACATAGAGCACCTGGCTCTAGTATTGAGATTTTCAAGGACTGGATGGAGGAAATATTCTCAAAAGTGATTCATAAAACAGTTTTCATTTGTGGTGACTTCAATATTGACCTTCTGAATCCAAATAATCACAGCATGACAGAAGAATTTATCAACACAATGTATGAGTTTATATCCAAAAATTACTAGACCCAGCAGAATCACATCGCACTGTGCTACTCTCACAGACAATATATTCACAAATGACATAGAACACAATACAGTAAGTGAACTTTTAATAAATTATATAAGTGACCACCTACCAGTATTTGCAGTTTATGACAGAAACTATAGTAATAACATGCCGGACAAGCTATTCAATACAGACGAGTTGGATCAGAGGAAGCAATGAACGCTTTAAAAAATTCCTTACTGGCACAAAGATGGGATGATTTATACCAAGAAAATAATATTGACAGTGCAGATGATCAATTCCTGAGAATTGTTGTATCATTATATAATACATACTGCCCTGTTGTCAAATACAGTAGAACAATGAAATATGCAGAATTTCCATGGATCACAAGGGGTTTGCAAAATGCCTGTAAAAGACAAATTCATTGTATAGAGATTTCATGCGAAAAAAATCAAAAGAGACAGAGATTAGACATAGAAAATATGAAAATAAATTAACAATTCTACTAAGGACCTGCAAAAATGAATACTATCAGAAAATACTAGACAAAAATACAAACAACATTAAAGGAATATGGAGCGTACTGAATAATAATAATAAATTATATTCTATAGCGCTTTTCTTGAACCCAAAGACGCTTTACATTTGGGAGGGAGGGTCGACAAACAAAACAAAACATATAGTATAGTATATTAAAATAGTATATATAGAATATAATATAATATATAGAATATATATAATAGAATAGTATTATAAAAAA
Source organism: Pseudochaenichthys georgianus (assembly GCF_902827115.2). Classification (NCBI taxonomy): domain Eukaryota; kingdom Metazoa; phylum Chordata; class Actinopteri; order Perciformes; family Channichthyidae; genus Pseudochaenichthys; species Pseudochaenichthys georgianus. The sequence goes on along the minus strand of NC_047523.1, from coordinate 39,109,232 downwards.
TGGGTCTAGAAAAATGAGTTATCTTACATACTTCATTGACAAGGATAAGGAAGAGGAAAATATGGATGTTGTATCCAACAGTTTCAATGATTTCTTTGTAAATGTTGCACCTGAATTAGCAGGCAAAATCCCTGATGGATCAGAAAGAAAGCTGGAAAACTTAATAAAACATAATCCTTTCTCAATGTTCCTCACAGCAGTGGATGAAACAGAAGTAGTTGATATTGTAACGAAATGTAAAAACATAAAATCTACCGATTGTGATGACATTGACATGACTGTACTAAAAAAGGTTATAGATGTTATTTCAAAACATTATCATTCCAAACTGGTGCATTTCCTAACAAAATGAAAATAGCAAAAGTCATACCTTTGTTCAAAGCTGGGAACAAACATCACTTCACAAACTACAGACCTGTCTCACTTCTACCACAATTCTCAACAATTCTCGAAAAGCTTTTCAATAACAGACTGGACAATTTCATAGAAAAACACAAACTTCTCACCGAAAGTCAATATGGATTCAGAGCCAATAGATCAACATTGATGGCTTTAATAGACTCACTTGAAGAAATTACCTCAGTTGACCAAAAGTAACATGCCATTGGAATATTCATTGACCTAAAAAAAGCATTTGACACAATTAATCATGACATATGAATAAAGAAACTGGAACGTCATGGAATCAGGGGTGTATTTTTGGAATGAGTAAGGAGTTATTTAACCAACAGGCAACAGTTTGTGAAGCTGGGAGAGTGTTGTTCTTCATATTTGGACATTACATGTGGTGTCCCCCAGGGGTCAGTATTGGAGCCAAAACTATTTATTATGTATATTAATGAAATATGCAATGTATCGAGAGTACTCACGTTTGTTTTGTTTGCTGATGACACCAATATCTTTTGTTCTGGGGACAATGCACAGCTACTATTGGAAGAGATCACAGCTGAAATATGCAAACTAAAGTTATGGCTAAACAGTAATACGTTATCATTAAACTTGAATAAAATGTTGGGTTACGTATGGTAACCCTTGCAATATTAGCACAGGTGGAGCCCTCTACTGGACTCTATGGGTACTACCTTACCCTGTGAGCATTCTCCCACTGAGACTTCTATAGACGTAGCCGGCCCCGGGGCGGGCCTACCTGAATGCGCGCGCATCACACCGTATAAAAGGAGGCCTCACCTCCTGACTATCATCCTACACCTCTCTTCAGCGAGCGGAATAGGACAGACAGTGCCCTGGGTAGAGGGCTCCGCCTGTGCTAATATAACAAGGGTTACCATAAGTAACCCAACGTTATATCTCTCACAGGCTCCGCCCTCTACTGGACTCTATGGGTACAGTGGGTGGAGCCGCGATGTATACGCGCACTGTCGTCCAACAACAACATTCCACCCTACTGCCCCTGACCGGCTTTTATGGTCAGCAGCTGCTGCCCCACATTCTCCTTTAACCCGGTTGTAACCGAGGAGAAATCTGGGCTGTGGCTGACAGAGCACACCCTGCTGCGATTACCTTGCAGAAAGTGTGCTCAAAAAACAGTGCCGGGGGACCCTCCCCCCGCCCATAGACGGATGGGGAGAGCCCCCTCGGCCCCGAATGGGCTTACTACACGCCTGCCTCCCTGAATCCCTAAGGATAACAGGGAGAGCGTCAGAGCCCACGTCCCACACTCAAACACTGACCCTGTGCAGAGTGTGTGGACTAAAGTGTGGAGGGCTACCCCCCTCCTGCCTCTCGACAGGAGGAGAGTAGTCCTCCAGCCCTGTAAGGGCCCAGTGCGCCCCCCCGCCCCTCCCGGGACCCTCAGAAGGCCCGAGAACAGCGAAGGCGCATTACGTCCGGGGAGGGGGTCAGATGCCAACTGACCCACAACCCCCCTCCCCCCTACCTGTCCTGTGTTGCCCCCGCAAGCACAGACGAGGAGAAAGAGCCCGACATGTCCGAGAGATAAAACCTTATGAAGGGGACTGGCGTCGACCAAGACGCCGCTGTGCACATATCCTCCACACTCACACCGTTGAATAAGGCTGTTGACGCAGCCACAGCCCGTGTGGAGTGTGCACGAACCCCCATGGGGCAGGCTCTCCCTGCCTGTCCGTAGGCATGTGCAATGCACTCGCAGAGCCAGCCTGCCAGGCGTTTCTTGGACAGAGCTTTCCCGATCACCCCGCCCTCGAAGCACACAAACAGCTGTTCGGTGCGTCTAAGGGCAGCCGTGCGCTCCACATAACATGCTAGCGCACGCACCGGGCAGAGGAGGTGCAGTTTAGCTTCCCTGGTCCCACCATGGGGGGGAAGCCTAAAACCCCCTAACTGAATAGCCCTTGGCCTGAACGCACTCCTTAGGCTCTTGGGCACAAAGGAGGGGTTCGGTCTGAGTGTCGCGCCGCTCCGGTCACCCCGAATCTGTAAACAGCTCGGGTGCACCGACAGAGCAGTTAACTCGGACACTCTTTTGGCTGACGTTAGGCAAGAAGCAAAGCTGTTTTCCACGACAATGCTTTCAGAGAGGAGAGCTCCAGAGGCTCAAACGCCCCCGAGGCCAGAGCCTCGAGCACTAGGGGCAGGTCCCACTGTGGGGTGGAGGTGTGCACTACTGGGCGCAGCCTCCTGACCCCCTGTAAAAACCGCGACATCAGTGGTTGACTAAAGGCTGACCTGCCGCCAAATCCCTCATGGCAGGACGAGATGGCTGCTGCATACACTTTCACTGTTGAATGCGCAAGCCCTCTGTCCACCAGTAACTGTAAGAAGGATCAAATAGAGCCTAACTCACAAGATAGGGGCTCTATTCTCCGCTCCTCACACCATCGCTGGAATCCTAGCCGCCTTGGCCTGTAACAGGCTGTGGTGGATCCAGCTCTAGCTGCCTGGATAGACTGAATAACACTATCAGACAATCCACCCTGTCTCAACCTGTCCCTCTCAGGAGCCAAACCTGGAGAGGACGGCCGAGAGTGGGTAACGCCCCGATTGCACCTGCCTCTTGAGACATCGCCCCCCAGAACTGGGGAACCGCCCAGGGCTGGCCCACCATCATCTGTGTCATCTCTGAGTACCACGGCGCCCCAACGCGATCCGGAGCCACTAGGATGACTGACAGACGTTCTCGCCTCACTCTCCTCAGGAGGGGGAGAAGGAGACGCAGCGGTGGAAAGGCGTATAGCAGCTTCCTTGGCCATGGCTCGTGTGCAAACGCATCCACTCCCAAGGGTGGGTGGTCGCTCCGAGCCACGGAGAACCACAGGGCACAGTGGCTGTTTCTCCGGCTGGCGAACAGATCCACTTCCGCTCTCCCGAACTGGGCCCAGATTTGCTTCACCACCCTCGGGTGAAGCACCCACTCGCCTGGCAGGGGGCCGCTCCTCAACATGAGGTCGGCTCCCCCGTTCTCCAGTCCCGGGATATGGAGGGCTCTCAGAGATAACACCACCTCTGAAGCCCATAACCACAGTTCCTCCGCTGTGGTCAACAAGACGGCGGAGCGGACTCCGCCCTGCCTGTTGATATAAGCCACTGTGGTGCTGTTGTCGCTCCTGCCCATTACATGCCTCCCTTGAATTAGGGGCCTGAAATGCTGGAGGACTAACACTACCGCCCGTAGCTCTAGGAGGTTGCTGTGTCGAGACTCTGTTAGAGCCCAGCGCCCACCTATAGCCCTCTTCAGGCAGGTCCCTCCCCATCCTGTTCTGGATGCGTCCGTGAACACTGTGATGTAGGAGGTCACCCGTCCCAGTGGAGACCCCCTCTGGAGGTGATCCGGGGAACCCCAAAACCGGAGGTTGCCCTCCACTGAGGAGGGGATGGTTACCAGCCGCCGCCTGTGCCTCTTGGGATCCAAGCGCAGGCTGGAGAACCACCTCTGCAGGCGGCGCATATGTAGTAACCCTAACGGGACCACCATGTGAGCAGCCGCCATGAGACCCAATGTCTGCATGACAGTAAAAGCTGTCACTATTGCCCCCTGTCGCAGTCTGCGTACCCCCTGAAGAAGGGACGCACGTCTGCTCTCTGACAGGGTGGCGCGCGACCCGGCTGCACCAGCCCCAGTAACGGTTTCACAGTCAACATGCAGAATTTCCTGCGGGAAATGTGGCGATTCAACATTCTCCGTGCCGGCACCTCTCCCTTCATCTCAGCTCTCTACTGAGGTCTTTGAACGCACCGTGGCCCGCCCTCGGGGGAGGGGGGCCGCGCGCGCCGTCACAATGCCGTCTCTTTGAAACAGACATTATGGGGAAAAGTGGAATTGTGGAGAGAAATGACTCTTACTCTGGGATAAATGCAATAGTCTTTACTGAATGCATTTTCCCACACACACACCTCACTCCAACGTAAACCACCGTTCTCCTGTGGGGGTCCCTGAACGCACCGCGGCCACTCTCACGAGGGCCGCGCGCACACGTATTAACGCTGTATTTCCCATTGCAACGGTGAAATGCATTAATCAGAGCTATTATACCAGGCAAGGTGTGTTTTCTGACAACAGCACGCCGGCAGTTAGCGTCTCTTGAACCCGCACAGTGCTTTGACAGCACTTGGTTTATTCCACTCACGTGCACACGCCCACCTGCTGGCTCCCTATACTGGGGTTTACAGCAGGGGCGGCGAGTGTAGGACAGTGTTTCTTCTGCTGGGGATGGGCAAGAAGCAGCTACGCTGCGACTACTCCTCATCCCGTGAGCAAGGAGATTGATCCAAAGAGCCCTTCCGTAAACACGGGGGCTCCCAGGAGATCAACACGATCCTCTTTGGAAAGTGCCACGCGGCGTGATATCCCAGGGACATCACACGGCGGACAGCGGTGGCGGTCTGTGATGAAGTAGGGTTGACCCTATATCACGTGAAGCCACCGAGCACCGGTCCCTGGGGGAACCGGGCCTGGGGCAAGGCCCGTGGACCAAGCTACTTATTCGGCCATGCGGCCCAATAATCACTCTGACCTGGTGAGGCGGGGGCATCTCTAGCAATAAGTGAGTAGCCCACACACCCGCCGCCACGATCATCACCCAGGGAGAGTACAGCCCTGGGCGGTGGACTTCCATGGACGTCAGACCCGGAAGGAATGGCGAACGTGAATGGCACCGCCTCAGCCATATCCTGGTCCCCCAACCACTCGAAGCAAGGTGGTGGGGATCGGCGCCCGCTATTTCAGCCAGGGCACGAAGGACAGGCCCGGGTCTCTAGCAGTGGCGTCTCCCTGGAGGTATGATAACTCTTTCTTCTTCTTTCAAACGTCGCAGTCTCTCGTGGAATCACTTCCGCTGGTGAAGAGAAAAGGAAAGGATGATAGTCAGGAGGTGAGGCCTCCTTTTATACGGTGTGATGCGCGCGCATTCAGGTAGGCCCGCCCAAAGCCGGCTACGTCTATAGAAGTCTCAGTGGGAGAATACTCGCAGGGTAAGGTAGTACCCATAGAGTCCAGTAGAGGGCGGAGCCTGGGAGAGATATAACAACATTAATCATATTTGGAAATAGCAATACACAAGCATCCATTAAGATAGATCGGATTTACATTGAGAGAGTTAAAGAAAATATATTCCTTGTAATCACAATTGATGAGAAACTGAACTGGAAACCACACATAAAACATATTAATTCCAAAGTCTCAAGAAGTCTTGCCATATTAAACAAGGCAAAACAGATTATTGATCGTAATTCCCTCTACATTCTTTACTGTTCATTGGTTTTAACTTATTTAAGTGAGGCTGACCGTTGAGCGGCCCGACCATCAAGGAAGCAATAAATAAATAAAAAAGTTTCCATTCCTGCATAATCATTTTGCGCAAAGATGGCACTGTTTGTCAGAGCACTTCATCCTTCTGGGATTTCATGAAGAACAGCTCCAACGCCTGTGTGTATGGGAACACCTCTGGTGCTGGTCCATTAACTGCCAGTGTTTCCCACAGATCTGTTTCCCACATATCTGAAATAGCGGTTGTTAACAGACCCTTCACGCGATGGCAGAGCGAACAGGTACAGGCAGGGCCCATAATGATAGCCCTATAGTTTAAATTTACTACCCACACATGAACATATGGAAATGGGTTACTATTTAAAAAAATAAATGTATTTATAAATGTATTTAGGAACCTATCCATGTGATTTTTAGTGGGGGTCGACCTCAAATCCTCTATGGGGGTCCAGGGGCATGCCCCCCGGTAAGATTTTATTTTTTATTTTGGAGTGAAATGCATCAATCTGGTGCATTTTGAGGGGAACATATAGAGACTAGATCTATGGAAACACCTATATTAAACAGAACTGTATACATTTCAATAATCATAAAATCATGGCCATAACCAATAACATACCATTTCCAATATGAAAAAAACACTGAAACTTGTTTATTAATTTGTTTTTGGTTCATTTATAGTTGTGAGTGTGTCTGTGCTCCTGAATCAGCCTCTCCTGTCTCCCTCCTCTCCCCCCTGCTCCTCTTTGAGACAGAAGCAAAGACTAGTTTTCTCTCAACAAGTTTTAAAAGTGTATCTTACCTTTTTTCACCTTAATATGTGTTTACATAACTGGTGACCACACCATTTGAGACCCACTGAGAACTTAGACTAAGTTAACTATCTAAACACTCAGAGAGTCCTTTACCTCACCTGAGCTGAGCTTATCCCGAGCTTGAATGACACACAGAGACCAATCAAGGGCTCTAATTTATGATCTGTATGACAGTGGCCATGTCGGCAGGCCACATCATGTGGACAGCCAGTCACCCTGTGTGAGGCAGGCCACTTAACAGGCCAGAAGGAGACGAGATCAGAGCAAGGGAGCGAGGGATCATTGTCCACAAGTTAATCGATCGCAGATGGCGTCGTGGTCACGGACGAATACAAAAAAAAATTATAAAAAAAAAAATTATTAAAAAAAACAAACCTAAATGGGTCACGAAATATACTTGGGCGGCCGTTAATATACCTGGGCGGCCCGCCCAAGTATAGTCTATGTGTGGGAAACCCTATAAAGTCCTAAATTGTAGGATAGTTTGGCCATTAAAATGCATTTTCATTAGATTTCTAGCGAGAAGTGTATAATGTACTTTTAGAATCCACGTCCAATGGATGTGTAGGATCTATAGTTTGATAGATATTACGAAGATGATTTGAGGTTTCGCCAGGAGAACATGTATATGTGGCAGCTTCCATGTAAAGTTAGCATCAACCCTCACGGGGTGAAAACTGGGGGCTACGTATTGTAACCCTAGTCATTTAAGCACAGGCGGAGCCCTCTACTGGACTCTGCTGTGCGTGCTTTCACCTACTGAGTTACGCAAACGTAGCCGGCCAATCGGGGCGAGCCTACCTGAATGCGCGCACAGACCCACAGTATATAAGGCGGCTACGCACTCTGCCCGCCATCCTACACCCTCTTCAGCGAGCGGCCTAGGAAAGACAGGGCCCCCAGGTAGTGGACTCTGCCTGTGCTTATATACTAGGGTTACAATACGTAACCCCCCGTTATATCTCCCACAGGCTCCGCCCTCTACTGTATTCTAAAGGTACAGTGGGCGGAGCCCCGATGTATAAACGCCCTGTCATCCAACAACATCGACCCACCACACTGTCGCTGACCGGCTTTTGGCTAACATCCACTGTCCCCACTTCCTCCCATCCGGTTGTATCCGTGGGCCGCAGCTTGGTTAAGGCACACTCACACACGCTTACCTCGTGGAGAATGTGCCTGGATCCCTCCCTGGATTTGTATAATTATTTACACTGAACAAAAATATAAATGCAACACTTTTGTTTTTGCTCCCATTTTTCATGAGATGAACTCAAAGATCCAAAACATTTTCTATATACACAAAATAACCATTTCTCTCAAATATTGTTCACAAATCTGAAAGAATCTGTGATAGTGAGCACTTCTCCTTTGCCGAGATGATCCATCCCACCTCACAGGTGTGGCATATCAAGATGCTGATTAGACAGCATGATTATTGCACAGGTGTGCCTTAGGCTGGCCACAATAAAAGGCCACTCTAAAAATGTTCAGTTTTATCACACAGCACAATGCCACAGATGTCGCAAGTTTTGAGGGAGCGTGCAATTGGCATGCTGACAGCAGGAATGTCCACCAGAGCTGTTGCCCGCGAATTGAGACCACGTGTAACCACACCAGCCCAAGACCTCCACATCCAGCATGTTCACCTCCAAGATCGTCTGAGACCAGCCACTCGGACAGCTGCTGCAACAATCGGTTTGCATAACCAAAGAATTTCTCCACAAAGTGTCAGAAACCGTCTCAGGGAAGCTCATCTGCATGCTCCTCGTCCTCATCGGGGTCTTTTTTCAGATTTGTGAACAATATTTGAGAGAAATGGTTATTTTGTGTTTATAGAAAATGTTTTAGATCTTTGAGTTCATCGCATGAAAAATGGGAGCAAAAACAAAAGTGTTGCGTTTTTATATTTTTGTTCAGTGTATTTAAATATTTAATTTTTGTATGTATTTATTTTTGTATTGTATATTTGTTATTTTACGGAGTTGCACTTTGGTCCCTGCTCACTCGGCTGCAGGTAGCAGTCGTCTAGCTCGTAGGATGGCGCCCTGTAGCTTTTTTTAAATTTATTTTCTGGCTTCTTACAATGGTGGTTGAGGGATGGGGTTCGTGTTTTGAGAACGTTGTGTGTTTGAGTAATTGATGCGGAAAGATCAAATCTGTCAACATCTTTGTAATGAACTTTATCGAACGAGGAGAGCTCTCATCCCGCCCTATATAATGCTCTGAGAGGGCATTGAAGCCTGTCTCTATGGCCTCTCTATTGTTATTCCAACAATATTGGAAAGCCTTTATCTATCATCAAGTGTCATTTGTAATGTATACTGTATATTACCCAGTTTCTATATATTTCTGTTGCTTGTCTATTTTCTGTCTTTGTGTGAAAATACACGATACAGTAATGCAGATTATTAGCTTTGAGCGTCCGAGCCAATTCCCCTTTTAGCCCCAACCCTTACTCTAATCTACGTATAAGCCCAACTGGTAAAATTGTATGGAAATATGTACTGGTGGCTTTGGTTCAAGGGGTACATGGATGTCTTCAGTGGTTCAATCCACAGCATGTGTACTTTGTCAAGAAGCAAGATGGCGAGATAATTCATTTAAATATTTTATTTGGTTAAAGACATTGTGACAATCTCTTAAACTTGTGTTAACCACAGCTCTTGTTTCTAAGCAAATCCCATTGACAAAAACCCATTGAGTGAACCACAAATGCCCCTTTCTGGGTTTTGGGATTCATTCCTGCAGCACTATATCATCATCATCATCATCATCATCATCATCTTTATCCTCACCAGTCACACAAAGAGCTTTTTAGCTTTCCCCTGTTTGCTGGAAAGGGAAACGGGAAATGTTTACAGTGAATATTAAAGCTAGGACGGTGCCATGGCTCTGTGACTTCCTGTGTGCCGCTCCAGTAACAGCTCGGTGACACGGGTGATGATATCAGGATGCAGCAGGCAGTCCAACAGGTCGTTAGTGCTTATTGTTGAGTGCATAGGCTCCTCACAATCCTCTACAGAGATCTTTGAGGTCAAAACTGCACCGTCACGCGCTGTACATTGATCGCTAAATTCATATTTGTCCTGCTGCAATCTGACAGCGGATGTCCTCTGTGCTGCACCTGAGCTGGCGGTGCAGGCCTCCTGAGATTTGACATCACAGTTCGTGGAAGGTTTGACCTCCAAATCTTTCTTGGTTTCTTGCTGACAGCACACAGGGATGAGATGTGGTCCGAAGGGAATACTGAAAGGTGCAGACTCTGTGAACAAATTGCTGTTTCTCCTGACTTGTCCTGTGGAGTCCCTCTTTAATGTGCGGCTGTCTCCTGGGTCCCGGGTCAGGTTTCGGTGGCAGGTGCCTCTTTGTCTTTGAGCACAAGCTCTCACTGCCAGGTTCACACACTGCATGTTCTCATCATGAGACGCTACGCCTTCCTGCAGAAACAAAACACAAACAAGCTGTCACAGAGAGATCCCAACAACTGGCAGCCAGCCACTTAAAAAAGGCCTCTGTGTGGTTGCTTTCATGCAATCCATTCAATACATCTCCAAACTGGTGGGGAGGAAGTGTAAAGAGATAGAGAGATAGATAGATAGAAGACAGATAGATAGATAGTTTATTGCCAGCTTCGTTTACACATAAACAAGAATGTGCTTTGTGTATGGAGGTGCAAACATTAACAACATGAGGATATAAGATATACGAGAAGTTCAAAGATATGACGATTATAAAAACGATTTCACATAAAAAAATAAAGACAAGAATTCACACCAAATATAAATATACAATAGAAACTACAAAAAACGTAGTACAATAAATATGACAAACTGCAGTATATTATATTTTAAAGTTGAGTTGTTTACATGATGTGCATGAATGTAATGCATAATGTTTGTGGGTTAGTGTCAGTGAGGGTCGCCTTTTCAATGAGGCCGGTAGTGGTGTATCTGGACTGTTATGATGATGGTTTTTTCTCTCTTATCTATCCCCGTATACAAATTATAAAAGAACACAAACACTGCCAATACATCCCCCTTCCGCCCCCAGAAATCCAACCCTGGATAAAAGGGGAACATATCGTTGCTACCTCGGTGGGATTGAGCCAGTCCTCAGGGTTTTCATCGCGTTTGAAAGCACAGACGACAGCCTTGGTCACAGCTTCACCAACTCTCGCCACGTCGTCGTCGTCCTCCTGAACGGGACCAGAAGCAAAGTGAGAATGAGTTCAGAGCATCGGGGGAATTGCACTGAATGATAGAGACAGTCTTTCAAACAGTGTTTGTCTTTGACCTGAAGACATGCAGAGCACAGTGCTGTATGGAGCCATGGCTGCATGGAACACACTGCCGGATCAGATTTCTAAAGAAACCACTAAAGCAAGCTTCAAAAGACGATTGAAGAGGCATCTAGAAGCCCACAGATTGTAAATTACACAAGCAGCAGACAGGTTATGGTAAACATACAGCAGCACACCGATTCATATAGGTTTTTTAAACACATGCAGGAATATGGTACTTTCGCTAACATACACACACACACAGCCTTTCACCGTTATGACGAGGATTGTATTTGTTTGTTTTTACTCTAAAAGAAGCGAAGGGAGACATTTGTAAGCTGTATGTGATGGTTGATATGAAAGTCACTGTTTGAAGGAAAATTGAGGCCGTACACGATTTGTATCATCGTCTTGTAATGTACTGTCGAATTTGTGGACCCCAGGAAGATTAGCTGTTGTTATGCAGCTAATGGGGATCCTAATAAAATAATAAACCTTGCAGAGAGGAACCTGCTCTTTAGATACACATTTGTCTGGCGCTGGGGAGCTTTTTTAATGCAGCACACACTCATCATAATGACAGGGAATCTTTTACTGTCGGACCGGTTCATTATTCAAAGTGAACGGGGCCTACATTTAAATGTTGAACGCTGTTAGGATCAGGAGGTTTTCAGGGCAAGGGAAAGCAAAGATGTTGATTCTTTTTTTATTATTTCAGGGTGGTTGAATAGTTCAGCATTGGGTTCCTTACCATCTCGATCCAGGAGTTGACGCTGACAGTGATGGGATCCAAAGACTCCACGTAGTGCCACCAGTGTCGGGGGACATAAAGCACCTGAGCAGAGCAGATTAACATGTCAGCAGAAGCTTCAATTGATCACACACTCCTTTTCTTTTTGTCCTGTGAGGCATGTCGAGGGAATACATGCAGGTGCTGATCCTCCACTAGATGGCAGCATACACCTTCCCCCCCAGTACAGTGACCGACCAGAGGTGGGAAGTAGTGGAGTACAAATACTTTGTTACTGTACTAAATGTTTCTGGTATCAGTACTTTACTCCACTACTTATTTTTCTGACTACTTTTTACTTTGACTTCTTACATGTTGAACACAAATACCTGTACTTTCTACTTCTTACATGTTGAACACAAATACCTGTACTTTCTACTTCTTACATGTTGAACTCAAATACCTGTACTTTCTACTTCTTACATGTTGAACCCAAATACCTGTACTTTCTACTTCTTACATGTTGAACACAAATACCTGTACTTTCTACTTCTTACATGTTGAACACAAATACCTGTACTTTCTACTTCTTACATGTTGAACACAAATACCTGTACTTTCTACTTCTTACATATTGAACCCAAATACCTGTACTTTCTACTTCTTACATGTTGAACCCAAATACCTGTACTTTCTACTTCTTACATGTTGAACACAAATACCTGTACTTTCTACTTCTTACATGTTGAACACAAATACCTGTACTTTCTACTTCTTACATGTTGAACACAAATACCTGTACTTTCTACTTCTTACATGTTGAACACAAATACCTGTACTTTCTACTTCTTACATGTTGAACTCAAATACCTGAACTTTCTACTTCTCACATGTTGAACTCAAATACCTGTACTTTCTACTTCTCACATGTTGAACCCAAATACCTGTACTTTCTACTTCTTACATGTTGAACCCAAATACCTGTACTTTCTACTTCTCACATGTTGAACCCAAATACCTGTACTTTCTACTTCTTACATGTTGAACTCAAATACCTGTACTTTCTACTTCTCACATGTTGAACTCAAATACCTGTACTTTCTACTTCTTACATGTTGAACTCAAATACCTGTACTTTCTACTTCTTACATGTTGAACTCAAATACCTGTACTTTCTACTTCTTATATGTTGAACACAAATACCTGTACTTTCTACTTCTTACATGTTGAACCCAAATACCTGTACTTTCTACTTCTTACATGTTGAACTCAAATACCTGTACTTTCTACTTCTCACATGTTGAACACAAATACCTGTACTTTCTACTTCTTATATGTTGAACACAAATACCTGTACTTTCTACTTCTTATATGTTGAACTCAAATACCTGTACTTTCTACTTCTTACATGTTGAACTCAAATACCTGTACTTTCTACTTCTTATATGTTGAACACAAATACCTGTACTTTCTACTTCTCACATGTTGAAACCAAATACCTGTACTTTCTACTTCTTACATGTTGAACCCAAATACCTGTACTTTCTACTTCTTACATGTTGAACCCAAATACCTGTACTTTCTACTTCTTACATGTTGAACCCAAATACCTGTACTTTCTACTTCTTACATGTTGAACTCAAATACTTGTACTTTCTACTTCTCTCATTTCCCAAACAGCTGGTTCCTTTAGTCTGAATGTGTGTTTGGTGCGTGATCATTATTCTTCAGAGTCACTGCGTGCCTATTGGTTGGAACACGATCCGTGTATCCATCACTTCCTGGTCTTCTCTAAAGAAGAGGGACCAATGGAAACGTTGTCATGTTGCCGTTGTTCAGCATGGAAACATTCATTAGCTAACAATGACATTATTGTTCTATTAATATAAAGGGAGGTCAGGTACTCTTTAAAGCAGCTGCTAGCTATGGGTACTTTTTACTGAAGTACATTTCAAAGCCTCTTTACTTTGACTTAAGAAGTTTAGTCAGTACTTCTACTTTCACCAGAGTATTTTTAAACACAAGTATCTATACTTCTACTTGAGTAAAGCATGTGTGTACTTTTGCCATCTCTGCTTACGACAGGTGGTTCCCAACCTTTTTTGTCTCGTGTCCCCCCTTGTCTCGTGTCCCCCCTTGAGCTGGTCGCCATTCTATAAGAACTAATTTGTGATGATTCGCTTACATTCTTTCTTGTAATCGTATTCAACCCAAGTGCTCCTTAGATAAAAGTCACTTGTTAAACTCATCTTTAAAACAAATGCATTCAAACTTGACATTTACACTTACCATCAGTGAAAGATAATAATATTGACTCACTTCTAGCCGTTTCAACATCTTTTGTGAAGACTCAAGCTTGAAATGTTCAAGTTTGCAGATGACTCCAGCTAACAACTATTGTTTGTTTATTTATTTAATATGATCTATAACTGCTTGTTATTTATTTGTCCTTCTTATTTATTTTCATCGTTATGGGGTTGAATTATTATTTCAGCCCTGGACATTGCCTTGCAATATTTGTATTAGTGTACATGAGTGCATTTGTGTACTTATACACTTGAACATATGGTGCTTATGTATATTTTGTGTATGTGTGAACATATGACTGTAAAAAAAAGTCACTTGAAAATAAGTGTTCACAATGCTTATATGCATATATTAGTAGTATTATTCATTTGCCAAGTACATGTGTATATATATTTATATATAGTATTTTCCTTTTCAAAAAAGATAGTTGAAACTGCTCTTGCCCTAACTTTTATTCATTTTTTTGTCCTCAATTTCTATACGTTTTATCCGCAATAAGGCCAATGTTGTATTGGGATGATTCGCGGGGGGGGCTACTTCTCATAAGCTTCAGCCCTCCCACTTCTACTCATTTTGTTCATCTTTGTGTGTATGAATTGTACTTTTTTTGTTTTTTGGATGAGTTAGTAGAAGAAAAAAGAAAAGGAAAAAAAAAGATGAGAGACTTGAGTTTGATTGTCTTTCATAAGCTTTGATAGTTCTGGGGACTTATATATTATATATATATATATTCCAATTACTTGTGTATATATACCAATAATGTATGTACTGGCCACCAGGGGGCTGCACACACACACACACACACACACACACACACACACACACACACACACACACACACACACACACACCACACACACACACACACACACACACACACACACACACACACACACACACACACACCACACACACACACACACACACACACACACACACACACACACACACACACACACACACACACACACACACACACACACACACACACACGTTAATTTCGTTGACTAAAACTATGACGAAATATGTTCGTCAACGACCTTTTTTTCCATGACGAAAACGAGACGATGACGAGACGGCAGTAAACAATAACTGTAACGAAATCATCATGCAATATCGTTGACGAAAAGTGACGAGACGAAAATGTAGTTTACTAAATAAAAACTATGACAAAATCTCTCTTTACTTTCGTTGACGAAATATTATCAAAGATAACGTTAAATCTCTGATAGTCAGTTTTTCTCCCAGCAGTTCCATTTCCGGTGCTGCGGCAGAGCAGCAGCTGTTTCTGTGCTGCGCGCGGCGGTACATTTGAATTACACCGGGCAGCGGCACAATATGAACTGTCAGGAAGACTCTGGTCTAACTAAACTTATTTAACAGAAAATAAAATGGCAACAGGCTTAGGAGCAGTGGTCGCGTTAACCGAATACCCCCCCGTCAGCGCGAGTGAGTGATACATTGTGCACTCGACGGATAATAATGGATTATGACGGAAATGTTACGATCCTGTCCGTCAAAATGACTGACAACGAAAAAGTCTAAAGCCACCACTGCTTGGGAGAAAGAAACGATGTGATATTTGGGCCCATTTTCGCTACAATGAGGCGGAGAAAAAAAGCGAATGCATTGTTTTATCAGAAGGGAAGCAATGTGGCCATAACACAGCCGGTAAAAACACCACACACCTGACCAGATACTCTCTGCAAAGCTGTATTCTTAATCATTCAACCTGTGTTTTTCATCAAATAAGGACAAGATAATCTTATTTATATATACTAAAATGACAAATTATTGGTTTTGGCTAGACTAGTTTGACTGAAATGTTCTATATAATCTGATGACTAAAAAAGACTCAACAGTTTTCATTGACAAAAAGTAGACTAAAATAATTAGTTTTCTTTGACTAAAATAAGACTAAAATGCTCAGACTTTTAGTCGACTAAATCTTGACTAAAATGTTTACTGTTTTAGTCGACTAAAATAAGACTAAAATGCTCAGACTTTTAGTCGACTAAAACTTGACTAAATAAAAACAGGATGAAGGTGACTAAATATGACTAAAACTAAAAAGGAAATTTAACACATGACTAAGACTAAAACTAAATTAAAAAATAGCTGACGAAATTAACACACACACACACACACACACACACACACACACACACACACACACACACACACACACACACACACACACACACACACACACACACACACACACACACACACACACACACACACACACACACACACACACACACACACACACACACACACACACACACACACACACACACACACACACACACACACACACACACACACACACACAGTATGTAATTATTAACAAATATACTAACTGACATCTTCATTGACATTTTACAATCTTTCCAGGAACATCCTCTAAGCTCACTAAACAAACATCAGTTCACAGAAATGTTATTTAATTTTTACAAGTGGCATGTTTGTATTGAACAGGTTATTTAACACAGTGGAATTAAACTATTGGAAAGCACAAAAATCCAGCTAAAATTATGAATGAAAAGCGTATAGTAATCATCGGTAACACGGCAGGGTCCGTGACAGTTTGTTTTCATCTGATTTCAAATAAACAAAGTCTTGGTTTTTAGAATATTAAACTTGTTTCGCCAAATTCAGATGATAAAAACAATTTTAAGCTTGTAAAGGCATAATTACAAGCGGCAACTTAACGTCACAGCAGGCATAACAACAGCCGGTGTTTCTAGTGAGGGTTGCCCCGGGAAACAAACACAATACAAACAGATTATTTTGCGGTATTTGGCTGCCGAACGAAATCATGTACACAGCTCACAACGTAACTAGGAGTCTAGTGGACGGTATCAGTAGTACAAGTAAAACAATTGTACACTGTAGCTATGCACACATGACAATAAAAGCTTTGAATCCTTGACAGGACACCAGGATTATGAAAATTGATTTTAACATGTTTTTGGTGTGGAAATACAGTATATTGCAATCCCTAATCTGTCTACGTACCACCTGCAATCCCCTCAAGTACCCCTAGGGGTCCCCGTACCCCCGGTTGGGAACAACTGACTGACAATATAGGGACTTTATTAAAATGAGGAGCCTCGTTATTGATTCCCTGCCTCGTCAGCAGTGCTGATTCTTCCGCTGGCTGCGGTCTGACAAGACAAGAGGAATGACCCGTCCTCTGATTTGATTTGCAGAGGTGCAGCGATCGATCAGGAGATTGCTGTAGAAACCAAAACTTTACATTCGGTGTCAACTGCAGAAGTATTTCAAAAGGGCATGGTGGAAATAATCGAAGTCGACTTGTAGCGATCATCCAATTATTCTTCTGGGTAAGACTCAATCAAGGAGAGATCTGTATTTAAGGTGTTTAAAAAAGGATTGCCACAACAAATCTAAAGGTGGCACAACACAAGATGAAATGGAGAACTATAAAATCAATTAATAAAATACATTACATTACAAGTGTAAATATATATAACAAATATATCTAAATAATCACAATAGACTGTGTTAGGGTTAAACATGGCTCGCTTTCCTTCATCCTGGCTTGTCCTGTCTAGAAAATGTGTGCTTTTGGGGGTTGGGGGGGGGGGGGGGGGGGCCTCAGGACCCTGAGGCGGGCAGGGAAGATAGGGGCCGACCCCTCCCACCCTGGACACAAACTGTTCACCCCCCTCCCCTCTGGCAGGAGACTGCGCTCCATCCGGACCAAAACTTCGGACCAGCTTCTTCCCCTCCGCTACCGGCCTCTTAAACAAGGCCCGGCCCCCCCACTGACACTTTTACCTCTGCCACATCATAGTCTATATGCATTACATCAGTGGTTCCCAAACTTTTTCAGTCGGGCCCCCCTTGGGTAATTGGAAATATTTTCGGGACCCCCCCCAACCCGGTTCCCATCTATATTGGTAGGATTAATTGTATATTGTTGTAAAAACATTACATTTTTCTCTGCTGATAATAAGAAGATATTGAATATAGAATTTTATATTTTATTATGGATTACACATGAACAAAAGTGCTTGTAATAGATACTGTGAATTAATTTGGCCTAATTAAAACTGGTTGGCCTTCTTCCCTGAGTAGTAGATTTTTAAATAAAAATTTCTTTAAGGAAAATATATGAATTAACTACTATTTCTACTGCAGGTTGCAAACGATCACATCACTTTACCATTCCACACATATCAATGACTTGTGTGTGCTTGCTTTCCCTCGCAGATCTTCTCAACCCAGGGCTGTTGTTTTGAGACTGCCACTCTCAGTTCATTCTCAATGTTCAGCTTTGATCTGTATTTCGTTTTGATGGCAGCAACAGCAGAAAAAGCCTATCTCACACAAGTAGGATGTTGCAAAAGGCAGCATTATGCCCACAGCTCTCTGACCAATGAGATATTTCCGAGCAGTGTTTGTTTACAATTGAATAATAATAATACATTTGATTTATATAGCACACTTTAAAAACAACGCCATCTCTCAAGGTGCTTCACAAAGCTAAAAGGAACAAATAATAAAATCTTCCCGCGACCCCCCTGCAGTACCTCCGCGACCCACCAGGCGTCGCGCCCCACAGTTTGAAAACCACTGCATTAATACACACAATGTTCATACTCCTTTCTGCACATATTCTTATTTCACATTTCATAGTTTATATTCTAAAATGCATTCATAGAATTATATTCCATGTACATTACTGCTTTATTTAATTTGTATTGCTATTTAACTGTATTTTATTACGGTGTAAAAGATTGTGTTTTACATTAGATTTCTTGTTTTTTATATGTTATCTATGCACAATGACAAATTCCTAGTATGTGTGAACCTACCTGGCAATAAACCTGTTTCTGAATAATACTTTGATATTGATTATCTTGTTTTGGCCCTATCAGTGGTGACCTTTAACCTGCAGACCCCCCCCCCCCATTCAGAGATATCCTGGATGTGCTGCTGCTGCTGATAGGACCGTATTTAAAGCGCCAGGCACCCGCAGATAGTGAAAAGAGACAGGAGGCTAATTGCTTTGACACCATTTTGATTCTTGGAAAACAAAAACAATGCAGCTGGAATCTGAAACGAGGCAAAGTAGAGTTCTGCCGTAATTACGAGTTGAAAAACAACCTTAAAAGTAACTGAGGGCTGGAAATCAGGACACCGCACAACACCTCAATAATAAATGTCGCCTCGCTGAACTCACCCGATTTTAAAGTAGTTAAACTGACGGTAAACTGACAGCCCTGCCACTTGATCAACTGTCACTTGACCCTGTTACTCTCCTCCTGATGCGTCTGACTTTAACGCAGCTTAACCTTCCACTTCCTGCTATAAAAAGAGCTGCGGTCCGTTGAAGGTGATGCAATATAACTGAAGGCCACATCTTAATTGGGACACAAGTCACGACCGCTGCCGTGCTTCACACATTTATGGAGGACATCACGACAAATAAATCTCACCGTTGAGTTTTCTTTCACATGTTCTGTTCTTAAGGACCAATAAAGCAATATTTCACAGTTATTGCCTCGGTGTCACGAGCCGTGTAAAAGGTAACAGACACAGTGTTGCATAACATCAGCAGGAGACTTTATTTGACGAAGTCTGAAGAACGCAACAGATGATAAAAACGAGGTGTCTTATTTCAATTGTCGTACTACTTTACAATTACATATGATTTCACGGAGCACATGCAATATCTGGAGGAGATTATAATTTGTTATTCTTCTTTCAGATGGGCTGTTTCAAATGTAAATATTTAGTTGTTCCAATAGTCTTCTTATGGTTGCAACATACAATTAAACATGTTATACATATTTAGTACCACTTCATGAATCCTTTATAAGGGTAGTCTTATTAGGTTGCAAACACTTTTAATCTTTAAAGGTCCCGTGTCATGGCCATTTCTACCGATCATAATTCCATTGTTGAGGTTTAACTAAAATAAATGTACGCGCACGTTAATAATAATAATAATATATTGGATTTATATAGCGCTTTTATAGTACCCAAAGACGCTTTACAATATGAGGGGGGGGGGGGGGGGGGTAGATAGACTGGGGCAGGTAGACAACAGACTAAGAACAGAGTGAGGGACTCGGACTCACGGAGGTCTTGGGGGAGGGAGTTCCAGAGCTTTGGGGCGGCCACAGAGAAGGCTCTGTCTCCAAAGCTCCGGAGATTGCCAGTGGGGGTGGAAAGCAGGCCGGCCGAGGTGGATCTGAGGGTCCGGGGAGGATGGTAGAGGGTGAGAAGGTCAGTGAGGTACGGGGGGGCCAGATGGTGGAGGGCTTTATAGGTAAGGACCAGGAGTTTGTAGTTGATGCGGTGAGTAACGGGAAGCCAGTGTAGTTCTTTGAGGACCGGGGTGATATGGTGCCATGATTTAGTGTGGGTGAGGAGTCTGGCGGCTGCGTTCTGGACACGCTGGAGTCTACTGAGGGAGGTGGAGCTGATGCCGTAGAGGAGGGAGTTACAGTAGTCGAGGCGGAAGGAGATGAAGGCGTGAATGAGTCGCTCAGCTGTGGGGCGGGTGAGATAGGGACGGATTTTGGCAATGTTGCGGAGATGGAAAAATGTCACTATACCCAATACGTCACTGTACCCAACACGTAACTCACTATACCCAATACGTCACTGTACCCAATACGTAACTCACTATACCCAATACGTCACTGTACCCAATACGTCACTGTACCCAATACGTAACTCACTATACCCAATACGTCACTGTACCCGATACGTCACTGTACCCAATACGTAACTCACTATACCCAATACGTCACTATACCCAATACGTCACTGTACCCGATACGTCACTGTACCCAATACGTAACTCACTATACCCAATACGTCACTATACCCAATACGTCACTGTACCCAATACGTCACTGTACCCAACACGTAACTCACTATACCCAATACGTCACTATACCCAATACGTCACTGTACCCGATACGTCACTGTACCCAATACGTAACTCACTATACCCAATACGTCACTATACCCAATACGTCACTGTACCCAATACGTCACTGTACCCAATACGTAACTCACTATACCCAATACGTCACTGTACCCAATACGTAACTCACTATACCCAATACGTCACTGTACCCAATACGTCACTGTACCCAATACGTAACTCACTATACCCAATACGTCACTATACCCAATACGTCACTGTACCCGATACGTCACTGTACCCAATACGTAACTCACTATACCCAATACGTCACTGTACCCAATACGTCACTGTACCCAATACGTCACTGTACCCAATACGTCACTGTACCCGATACGTCACTGTACCCGATACGTAACTCACTGTACCCGATACGTCACGGTACCCAGGAAGAAAAAGAGAAATCCCCAACGAGGCGTTCTGGGGCAGCACAGACGGGTCTTCTCTGTGTTAGAGTTGTACTCGCTACAGGGTGCGCTTTGAGGGTTTGTGACTCTGCAGACCGTTTACGTGCAGAGAAACCTTCATAACACACAAGGGGACGGGAACCGGAAAAGCATGACATGGGAGCTTTAAGAACCATTTATAAACCAGTTCTAACATAGTTTTCATTCATCAAACAGGCTCACTATTTGGCAAGATGACTAAGCCTTATATTGGCTACTTAGCGAGAATCAACTCGGTGAGCAACAGATACCAAGGATGCTGGCTGATGAAGAAGACGAAGTTAGCTAGGTAGCCAATATAAGGCTTAGCAGTACAGATACATGTGGGCTCACTATTTGGCAAGCAACCGGTCACAGTTGCCCTGTTCATCTCATGTCTTACAAAAGCTTATTAATGATCTATAAAGTGTTCACAACCTAATTAATAAATGAATTACAAACTATTCGTAAACCCGTCTTATTGTAAAGTGGTACCCATATTTAGATGAATTTGCTCATTACATTCTTAATTAATCAATAAATTAGTCTACTTTCAATTGAATAAATAAAATCAACGCAAATAAGATAGCAACACTTGCTTTTAATGAACAAAAACAACATTTCCTGACCAATGGAAGACAATACCCGCCTGCTTTTAACATCAACTAAACACAACAGTGCGCTACAAATCCATTAAAACTCCAACCGGTATCTAAAACTGCTTTTAAGGCGACTTTTTAAGGATCTGCAAAACAATAACAATACTGTGTCAAGAGTCCTGACCTGTCCGGGCTGCAGAGTGACGATGTGGGCTCTGGCTCCATGAAACCCTGGGAACCTCCTGAGGTCCGGGTGGAGGACGTCCAGCTGGCTGAAGACGCTGGACTCCTCAAAGGGGATCCTGGTGGGGTAGAGGTGGGGGGTGTCCTCTGGAGGAAAGAGGTGCCAGCGCTTACTGCACACAGGAAGTATTACAAGTTTAGTTTATTTTTGTATAGGTGTCGTGGACAGTCCCCTTTAGGCGCTTTCACACCGGAGTACTTTTACCCGTACTTTTCCCGTTTAGTTCCAATAGTGCCTGAAATGATGCGTTCACACCAAAAAGAGAACTTAGTTCAGAGAACTTTTACCCACTGTGTAGTCCCTGCTAGAGAGGTGGTACTAGCTTGGGTAGAAAAAAGTACCAATTTTTGATTGGCTGGGCGAATTGCAAACCACGCCCCGTAAAACTCTGAAAAGTTTTGTGAAGCATTGTATTTGCTGGCATTAGCATTATTAGCATTAGCCCCGCGCACCAACGGAGAGAGAATAACTTATGGCAACACAAAAAAAAACATGGGAGCGGTGGAGTGATGAGGAGGTGTCGGCGATTTACTTGGAAGGCTAGGGGACTTCCGGCCGGAGACTTTGGGTGGCAGTATACTCCGTGAAGTGGTTTGCGGCCTGCCAGTAAACCCAAAGCAGAAGAAGAAGCAGTGACGTATATAGTGACGTATATATGTGACATTTGCGTAATCTCCCCTCAAGGACTTATTCCGGTGTGAACGCGATCTGTACTTAGTGCCGTGGGGGAACTAAGTGCTGGGAACTAAGTACGGCAAAGTACTTGGTGTGAAAGCGGCTATTGATCAACTGTCACAAAAACTGAAAAGCAGATTTAGCTTTAGCCAACATTGCTAATTTCCAGCTGCTGTCCCCGGCCAGATGAGAATAGACACCTTTTTAAAATCACAATACATCAACAGCAAGTTCAGACGTTATGTTTGTTAATCTGTAAAGCCCACTGAGACAAGTGTTTTGTGATATTAGGCTTATCTAAATAAACTATTGATTTGATTTTAAAATAATTTCTGTTAGAAAGATATCACTCGTCACCGGTTTGAGCTTGAATATCAGCATCCATGTATTTATGATTCCTCAAGAATGTAAGTAGTCCTCACATATCAACTAGTTCCTGAACAGTGTCCTTCACAGGCTGATATCCAAGAGAGGGAGTCACACAGTCACAAGATGGAGGAGTAAAAAGCAGTATTCAATGTTTACTTCAGATTAGCTCCACGTCAGAAATGAGCATGCTTGTCACATGTCTCTCTCCATAGAGGCTGAATCATCATGTTAATCACATAGCTATCATCTGCCTCAAACAGTCCTGATGCTCTTCCAGGTAATCACACGTTCACAGCTACAGTTGAGATACCTTTGTTATCATGTTACTCTCATATTGGAAGAGGACATTCACTATTTTCCCAACAATGTCCCTCACAGCTACGATGCCTCTTACCGTCCTTGTACCTGCAGCACCAGGTTGCAGCCGTATGAGTCCAGGTGGCACGGCGTGTTGGCACCCTCTGAGCCGATCCACAATGTGCTCTCCCTCCCATTACGCCCCTCAAAACCAAACTGGGACCACTTTACATCCTGCAACCAGAGATGGCAAAAGTACACTTTACTCAAGTAGAAGTACAGATACCCGTGTTAAAAATACTCTGGTGAAAGTAGAAGTACTGACGAAACTTCTTAAGTCAAAGTAAAGAGGCTTTGAAGTGTACTTCAGTAAAAAGTACCCATAACTAGCAGCTGCTTTAAAGAGTACCTGACCTCCCTTTATATCAATAGAACAATAATGTCATTGTTAGCTAATGAATGTTTCCATGCTGAACAACGGCAACATGACAACGTTTCCATTGGTCCCTCTTCTTTAGAGAAGACCAGGAAGTGATGGATACACGGATCGTGTTCCAATCAATAGGCACGCAGTGACTCTAAAGAATAATGATCACGCACCAGACACACATTCAGACTAAAGGAACCAGCTGTTTGGGAAATGAGAGAAGTAGAAAGTACAAGTATTTGAGTTCAACATGTGAGAAGTAGAAAGTACAGGTATTTGAGTTCAACATGTGAGAAGTAGAAAGTACAGGTATTTGAGTTCAACATGTAAGAAGTAGAAAGTACAGGTATTTGAGTTCAACATGTGAGAAGTAGAAAGTACAGGTATTTGAGTTCAACATGTGAGAAGTAGAAAGTACAGGTATTTGAGTTCAACATGTGAGAAGTAGAAAGTACAGGTATTTGAGTTCAACATGTGAGAAGTAGAAAGTACAGGTATTTGAGTTCAACATGTAAGAAGTAGAAAGTTCAGGTATTTGAGTTCAACATGTAAGAAGTAGAAAGTACAGGTATTTGGGTTCAACATGTAAGAAGTAGAAAGTACAGGTATTTGAGTTCAACATGTGAGAAGTAGAAAGTACAGGTATTTGAGTTCAACATGTAAGAAGTAGAAAGTACAGGTATTTGAGTTCAACATGTAAGAAGTAGAAAGTACAGGTATTTGGGTTCAACATGTAAGAAGTAGAAAGTACAGGTATTTGTGTTCAACATGTAAGAAGTAGAAAGTACAGGTATTTGAGTTCAACATGTAAGAAGTAGAAAGTTCAGGTATTTGTGTTCAACATGTAAGAAGTAGAAAGTACAGGTATTTGAGTTCAACATGTAAGAAGTAGAAAGTACAGGTATTTGAGTTCAACATGTGAGAAGTAGAAAGTACAGGTATTTGAGTTCAACATGTAAGAAGTAGAAAGTACAGGTATTTGAGTTCAACATGTGAGAAGTAGAAAGTACAGGTATTAGGGTTAAAATGTAAGAAGTCAAAGTAAAAAGTCATCAGAAAAATAAGTCGTGGAGTAAAGTGCTGATACCAGAACAATGTACTTAAGTACAGTAACAAAGTATTTGTACTCCACTACTTCCCACCTCTGGAGGAAACACAAACCCCACATTCAAATGTCCATTATCAATCCGAAATAATGGGAGAAATAATTACTTTTAATGTGTTTTTTGTCCGTGAAGACATGACATTTTCACAACGCGGCTATAAGCTCAGCCCCACCTCATCATCTGCTTTGACAGGGCCTATTATAAGAGACCAACGGAAGCCTCTGTACAGTGTTTGTCATCTCTTTGACAGCGGTCTGTCGATCACTCCTGTCAGCGCACTAAGGTGTAGCATCCTGAATAATGAAGTCATTAGCATACATGCAGGCAGCTTTAAATGACAGACTGGTCAATCTCAGCCTTTATTTCCCAGCGCCATCTATCCAGTAAAAGCCCCCGCCTGCCTGCCTGTCTTAGAGGCATGAATGTCAGCTGGTTATAATTGCAGGTGGATGCGTAATAAAAATGTACCACAGAGATAAAAAAATGAAATTAACTTGTGGCCGTGGCTTTAGAAAAGATGGCACTTTGATGTCTTTCACTTTCCAGAGGACGAGAATAGCAGATAATAAAAAGTCGTTGTGAGCAATGGCTTAACATTAAATTGAAAAATGTCAAAATAATGGATCAAATGTGTAAGAATATAAATAAGCAAGCATCTTAGAAAAAATGTAATAAAAGGAAACATATTGGCTCTGTCAAATTAAAAGTGTAGTCTGTTGATAAACTTGCAATTAGTTTAAAAGTTAATAGCATGTACAAAATATGTTCTTTAACTTTGTATCATGCTTTAGGTAACGTGCAAATCCAAATCAGACAGATTCACTGAATGTGATCGTGTTTGTAAATTCAGAAAAACATGCTAACACACAACGGCATATTTATATAATGGAAAACACTTTTGAAGAGGCCCCGTTATGCTTTTGTGGGGGGGGGGGTTCCTTTCTTGAAGTGTGTTATAGGTTTTAGTGCATGTAAATGGTGTGTATAGGTCAAACCCAGAAGTTCCTGAAACACCTCGATTAGACGCCTGCGTGTACTTCCGTGCTTCTATTGGCTAGCGCTTCAACAGGACATCTCCAATCAGAGCAGACTGGGCTCTGGTTTCAGACAGAGGGTGAAAAGAGGTGCTGCAGCACAGGCAGTATGAGACAATAAAGAGCTTTTTAAAGCCTGGAGACATGTCCCAGGAGAAGCCCGGTGATTTCATAACATGCATGAACACGGGAAGCTTGTTACCTCAAACATGGCCGGCTGGTCTTGAAACAATAGGGCGATGTATTTGTAGTCGGCGTAGGCCCAATACTCTGATTTGGGGTATTCACAGAAAGGCCCGACATCGCCCTGCTTCTCGCCCTGTGTCCAGAGGAGGAAGTGCTCCAGTGTTGCCTCCTCGTAGGAACACTGGGTTTCAAACAGAGGTGCTACGAGAGCAAGAAGAAAGAGAGTAATCACTGGGAAATCGTGACAACCTTTCTGTAAAACAATCCCACAGTTCTACGCTTGAAGAATGCCATTTATAAACCAGTGTTATGCATCATCGTCACAGAGGCATGACATTTCATTTCACCCCTTTTCA
Source organism: Pseudochaenichthys georgianus (assembly GCF_902827115.2). Taxonomy (NCBI): domain Eukaryota; kingdom Metazoa; phylum Chordata; class Actinopteri; order Perciformes; family Channichthyidae; genus Pseudochaenichthys; species Pseudochaenichthys georgianus. Next base: position 39,082,703 of record NC_047523.1, on the reverse strand, counting down.
CGAGAGAAGATGTAGCGATTTATTCTTGTGTTTGTTCTAGTAAACAAAGAGTGTCAATGGTTGAGTGATGGCATTTCTAATCTCTCGAGCAATGCCCTCCTGTCAGCTGCTGAGAAATTATTCCGAAATGTAATTAGCTGGCTTTTATCAGAGGACAGGCTCACTGATATTTATTACAGGAGGAATCATTACTGCGGCTTTTTCAGAGCCACAAGGACGCCAACATACACCAGATGCTCCAGGCTATAACCATCAGTTGACTTATGTGACAGTTTGTATTACGTCACGCTAACTATAGTCCAATCTGTACATGCGCACATGTCAGAGGATGAGCTACATACAACGGCAGGTCATTCTAATGAGAGTAGAAACCATGAGGCTCTGTGCATCGATGTGATCTGCAATACAAACATTTAAAAAGCAGATTTACCAAATTGATAAATGATCAATACCGGAGGAGGTTTTGAAAGGAAATGGAAATAGCATTGCTTTTAGGAGAGTGCTTTGGATTAATTTCTTAAGAGGAAAGTTTGCATTAGAGAAACACAGACTACTCAATCGTTTGTGTGATTGTGTAAAAGTGTCATAAACCGATGCATCATCAACTGTTTCCAATAAGGCTGCGGCCACACGAGGACGAAAACGGTCGTGTGCGTTACTGTTTAGTGTCATATAGACCGTTCGGCCACACGAGGACGACCGAATACGGCACTAAACGACTGAGGAAACGATAACGGGTCCCAAGGTGGATAGAACGGCATACGCAACGCTCTGGGGGGTCCAACGGCTCCGTGTGTGCGCCCTATACGATCATTTTCTGATAACGATGAGGCAATAGCCCCGCCTCCCCCCACCTCTGCTGCTCACCCCCGCGTGAAAGTAAACTGCACCCTGAATTCAGATTATTTATCTGTCTCTCGATATGGACCTAAACGCGAGTGAAGTCTAATCTGACAGGACGGAGACACGCAGCTCTGCTCACCTGCAGCTCCTCCCGCTGCAGCAAAACACACACTTCAGTCAGATCATCCCCCTTAGCTATTTTAATTACCTCTCAATCTCCCTAAGCTAGTTATAAATATGTTTATTTTTGCTGTCGGCCGGGTCACTGATTACTGGATGAGCTGCTGCATGAGACAGACACTGGCGCTGTCCGAAGAGAGGGAGGAAAAAGAGAGGCTCCGTGTATTTTATTATTATATTATATAGAGTCGTTATTCATTTGTTTTAAAGCTCAATAAATAACAAAGAAGACCTTTGACCGGCACTTTTATAATTGTGTCCGGAAGATTTAAACTTTAATACACGCTGACTGGCGAAAAACTCTGCCCGGTTCCCTCGGCCCCCACCGCGGAGAATAAACAGAAGGGCAACCATGACAACCATGCTTCTTCGCTGCTTTTGTGGAGCTGTTTACAGCGCCACGTAGAGGCTCCTGCATATGTACTGCAGCTTCTCCAGCGGTTGGAGCTAAACGGAGCGGTCTCGTGTGGGCAGACACTATCCGGATAACTATTGCGTGTGGACGGAAGCTTGTTTGTGATTGCGTTTGCGTTAATCCTATGCGTTTAGCCGTTTTCGTCCTCGTGTGGCCGCAGCCTAAGACTGAAGCGTACCTGATGACAGCAAAGCCCCATGGGTACAAATGTAATATAATTGTTGGTGCTAAGTTACTTATATTAACTTTGTTATAATATAATAGTTTTCTTATTATATTCTGGTTAGGGATGTCCCGATCACCTGTTTTTGCTCCCGATCCGATTCCGATCATTTGATTTTGACAATCTGCCGATACCGATTTTTCCCGATCCGATCTTTATGCAATGCATTAAGAGAAAAAAAGGTAACAGATAACGGCTGGTCCTCCAACGCGATGAATTCAGCTATCTTGGCTGTTATTCTTTTGGCCTTTTCTCTGTTCTGGGGCAGTTTCTCTTTCCTTTTGAAAGTCTCTGAAAGTGTCGGTTGCTTCAGTGCCGTTACCCTGAGTGGCCGCTGTGTACTCGCCGTGTTGTTGTTGGTGTTTGTTTCTCAGGTAGCGTGTTAGATTGGTCGTGTTGAACGTAGCTCTGTTCTTTCCACCACGCGGAACCTCCGCCTTGCAAACATTGCATCTGGCTGTTACACCGCCTTCGCTTTCAATTTTATAATACTTCCAAACTCCTGACATTTTCTCCGTCCCGACTCCCGAGTCACCAGCTGAACGTAGCCTCTCGTTAGCTTACTGCTACTATTAGACACTGCGCCCACTCTGTTGCCAGATTTCAGAGGAATAAGCAGGTCTATGAAAACAAGCCCAAAGAAAGCAACACATACATGATGTTGTGTAATTTTAAAACCAAAACGAAGGCCTCAGGATGACTTTAAGACGTGAACAAGGTCCTTTTTGTTTTGTAACATTAAATAAAATAAAAATATTTTATAAAAAAAAAAAATTGCCGTTCCCCGATTTTTTTCTCCCGATTCCGATCTTTTGAAAATCACGTGATCGGCTCCGGATCGGGACATCTCTAATTCTGCTATTACATGAAATATACTGTATATCCATCGATTTTCCACACTATTGGTGATTTAAAAAACAATGTGAGCCTTTTTGGGGTCGTTTTTTATTCTGCATGTTAATGTAGATTACCAAAAACAAATGGCTTTATTTAGGGTCCATCTTACTGTTAGTCTCCTCTTTCCTCCCCAGTCTGAATCGGATGAGTTTGTGCAGGCAGTCAGAAAGCTTCTCTGCAGTCCAGCGGAGAGCCGGCCAGCCGTCGCTCATGTTGGTGAAAACTGCCGGCTGCTGCAGGTGAAAAATAATCTGCTGCGCCTCCTCTGGACTGAATGATTTAACCTCAGGGGCCGCCATGGTCTGTAGGTTGAAAACACTGAGGAGATAGAAGCAGGTTAGCTATCAAACAACTGGTTTAGACGTTATACCTGTGCCTACTAGCTTATACTAACTTCAGCAGGATACAAGGGAATGTGTATGCCTTCTGATTTACTGTTTTTCTGTGTCCTTTTACTGTTTGGGAGGGAAGTGAACTTAGTTTGTTCTTTATTAGGATCCCCATTAGCACACACACACACACACACACACACACACACACACACACACACACACACACACACACACACACACACACACACACACACACACACACACACACACACACACACACACACACACACACACACACACACACACACACACACACACACACACACACACACACACACACACACACACACACACACACACACACACACACTAGAGACTTATCCTAAGGGAGTCCCCACACGTGACTATGTAAACAAATGTAGGTCCCCACAAGTATAGTAATGCTAGACCACACACACACACACACACGATTCCTTTTTTGCCTGATATGTTGGTATTATATAACCTGCAATCTGGACATCTGAACTTCAGAGACACATATTTGCCTACCTGACAGAATGAGGAACCTAAAGTTAATGGATCCGTTTTTAAAGTGAGATTAAAACCAAAACCATTATCTTAAGACAAGCTTATAATGTACCCATACCCATAGATTGTTTATATAAGGGTACCTAGTTCATATCTTTGTAAGAATTACACAAATCCTCATTACGTTTGACAATGTGTTTGAGTTATATAAAATCAGATATTCAAATGTGTAATCGGACATTGTACTGAACACAACTACACATGTATTGCCGATCATGTACCTTACTTTTACAGCCTACTTCTGACAGTCAGATCTGATCATTACTCCCCGCCTGATCGCATTCACTGTAAAGCACTTTTATGACAACAATGATCAACTAAATTACTCGCTAGAATTACATGAAATAAAAGTACAAGTTTGTGACGTCGGCAGAAAACTCAGTTAACATTAAGAACAACATGAACTTCTCAAACTGCCAAACTATCCTCGGCTCTTATTGTCTCAGCTGTAACATGCTATTATTAGCCGGGGTCTCTGTTAACGAACTGTGAAAAGCTTAGCTCGCTTTCCCAATGCGCTAATATCCTGGGAAAGCTAACTTCGCAGAAATAGTAGAGACATAACAACTAAAAACAACTCACCTTTCACTACACGTGCAGTGGAGGCTGTGGGCGGAAGTAAACAAAAGTCACATGACAGGTTTCCTCACACGTCACTTAACTGTGAATCTCCTCCATTCCGGCTCTGGCTCAGCTTCACTTACTAATGTCATACTCATATTCATGAAAAGAGATGGGCTGACTGACTCCACACCTAATTTAAACATTTTAACCAAGAACTAAAGCAATATAGTAGCACTATAAAAAACATTCTGAATAAAAAGGCAATTACATCTAATTGTGTGTTTGACAAATATTTAAAATGAAATATGAAACTGTATATTTTCCTTTATCTTTTAATGTAATTTTCGCTACCCCTGATTTTTTTTTTTAATACAAAATATATGATTTCCATATATTCGAGCCAAAATGGCGGCCAGAGGACCACAGTTTCCACCACCCAGGACACTTCCGTTTGCACATGCGCATTGAAGTCAACTGACAGAAACAAGAAGCTATCGGCTGTTAGTGTTTTTATGTTGTTGTCCTCGACAGTATTCTCCATTCCCCGTTAACGTACAGCCTTTAAACCCTGGATTTTAACACGAAACGGACACTTTATTTACCATGGGTACCGGACCGAGCACCGAGTCCGAAAGGGAGCCGCTTCTCGTCCCTTCTCATGCGGAAACAATAACAAACAGTGCCCCAGTAAACAGCCGAGTGTACGGCAGAAGATGGCTGGTTCTGACCCTGTTCTCCCTGCTGGCTCTCATGCAGGGGATGGTCTGGAACTTCTGGGGTCCGATCCAGAATTCAGCCGTTCACGCTTTCGGCTTCAACAAGTCTGACATCGCGGTTCTGGTGCTGTGGGGCCCGGTGGGGTTTGTCCCCTGGCTGTTGTTTATGTGGCTGATGGATAAACGAGGTGAGTTTTAGGTACACTGTGTTCCTATCCTAACATAATGTTATTCTCTGATTTTCCACCAAAATGTATGATTTGTTAATATGTTTGATGACTGAATCTGTCAAACGTGTGTTGTTCTTGCCTGATTTCCGACACCTGATAGTCTTATCTTCCCACAGAGGTTGGTTAGTGGGGAATGTCTGGGGTTACACACTATTTCCTCTGTCAGATCCTGTAACTTGAGGAGGCGGCGATCACACCAAATCATTCTATTTTTCCTCGTAATGTATGTTGATAGTTGTTTAACCAAACAACCTTCACACCTCTAAATACTTCTATGAACGCTCATGTTTCAATAGCTTTTATATCATATCAACAGTGTAATGCAGAGGTGGAAGAAGTATTCAGAATGTTTACTTAAGTAGTACTTATTTACTACAGTATAACATATAAAATATACTTTGTTACAAGTTATCAGAATCAGAATATTTGTATTCATCCCACAGAGGGGACATTTACATTTGTTACAGCAAGTAAAGAGCCAAATACAGCTTCATATTGATTAAGAAAAGCATGCATACAAATACTTAAAAAATAGAAATAGAAGTTACACTATTTATAATTGACGAAATACACATCCAGTACCAGTAACAGTTTTGAGATATAGCAGCCAGTTAAAAGTCCTGCATTCAACATTTTACCTAAGTAAGTTAAGTAAATACTGTTATAAATATGAATGAAGTGTAACCGTCCCACTAGTCAATGCTTTTGGTATCAAGCAGAGACAACAACAATTTGGTATTTTTGATAACTTACTCATTACATTACATGTTGCTTGTTAGACGCTTTTATCCAAAGCGACTTACATACTCAATACTGTGGGCAATTTGGGGTGGAGTGTCTTGCTCAGGGACACAACGACATGCTGACTGCAGTGGGGTTTGAACCTGTGCTTCCCTGATCCGAACACCACGCCCTACCCACTGTGCCACAGGCCTCAACAAGTTTATTGATCAGAATTGTCCAAAATGAGTTTTAGTTGTATATTCTTTTAAACACTTTTATTCACTGACATGGTCCTTAAAAATAGTGTATTGATACCACTGTCACTTTCTAAATGAACATAGGTTTGGTGCAAAGTGTTTTTTCAGTGTCCTCTGTCATGCATCAGAGTACGAGGAATGTGAACGTTAAAAGTGCTGATGCAGAAAAAATAACTCCTCAAACAACTTTTCCCGAATTCACAATGGTCTTAAAAACCACTGGACACTTTGTAAAGTGCTTGACATGCAGTACAGCTTTTGACTTGAGCTGCTGAGTGTCAGCTCACTTCACCTAACCAGTTCCTCTGCACCACCTGACAGACAGTATAGCAACCAGTGGTAACAACGCACTGACAACACCACAGTCACCAGGATCCTCATGAAACAAAGACCACAAGATAAATGTTTCCAAGACATTGCAAAATGTACCTTGTGATCCTGATTCATCAGCAATTAGAGGGTGTTTGGTAATTCAAATGAATCCAGTGTTACTACGGCTGCGGGAAATCCATGAAGATACATACATGTTGTGTTTTTAAGGTTTTAAAAGGGCTTTTTTTTAGAAATGTAGCTTATCAAGAAAGCTTAGTCTTCTTACAAAAAGGCAACACATTATAAAACAAAGTCCTTGTGTTTTCTTTTTTAACCTTCTGTAGAATCGCATCAAATAATATTGTTTGTTAAAAGGACAAAAACATCTAATTTAAACTGACTAAGTAGTGGAATAATCAGTATAGTAACATACTGTATGCTGGATATGTCATTCACAAGAGTTGTGAAGTGCTTGAAAAGCTCCAAAATGCACCTTGAAATGTGTTTGAATTAAACTTTTGGAAAAGGAGTAGGAAGCCCCTGTTTATGATGCTCTCAAATCAAATCAAGTTTTATTTATATAGCACATTTATAAACGATTTTTGGTTGAGCCAAAGTGCTGTACAAATAATAAAAATAGCCTACAGTAGAGACACTTTACAGCTAATACAACAGCACAGATTGTTCAGAATATCAGTATGAGAAAAACGACACCCTCTATCCTTAGATAGATGTTGCTATCACATCTGCTGCTGTCAGTGAGTAAACAATGAATCTAAGACTGTATAATATGTAAAGCTAGAGAATGCTAGTGGGAATGCTTTATGCTGAAAATCTGACGCTAAACTGCTATGCTGAAATGTATTGTGTAAGAAGAAAGTGAAGAAATGAGATTGAAATGATACATGAACACTGGGGGCTTGAATGTGTGATAAGAGAAGAAAAGAAAGTAAAAAGGCTTGGAAAAGCAGCAGAATATTTGAACCGCAAACTTCTGAACTAACTTGATGGCGAATGATCCGTCGCCATGACAACGACATTTTGATGACACCCCATAATACGCTTAGATGCGTTGATGGCTGCATCGTTACCAAACCTGTGAAGTTTTGGGGCGTTTGGAGCAGTTTCACTGAAGTTATGAGAAAACCTTGTTTCAAGGCGAGCATTGTGTTGCCATGGTAACGGCATTTGAAGAAATCTCAAAACTGTCCCGTAGATGTCTGGACTGTTGGCACACGTGAAGTTTGAGCACTTTTTGAACATTTTCATAGGAGTTATACATTACATTAGGAGGTTACATTACTCTCTCTCTTCTCTCTCTCTTCTCTCTCTCTTCGGCATATGATGATGACACCCCATAATTGACGTAGAGCTGTTGAGGGCAGGACCGTTAACCTCTATCTGAAGTCTGCTGCATGTCAGTTGGAGCGATGACATCATCGTGTTCCATTACCCAGGTGTTTCTATTTGAGCTAACGACGTGTCCAGAGATCAAAGGTTTCCATTGTTCTGAATGAGAGATAAACCTCTTACATGTGAACGTTTTGTGGAAGAACCGTAAGAGATATCTGTGAAATTTCAAAACGTGAAGCATGTCAAGGAAGTTGAGTATCTGAAGTGTAATTTTTGTGTACTTTCAGGTTAATAATGTGGCCTTTTTGGCAGTTTAACTAAAGGTGTGCGGCTGCTGCCGTGAGGAAATATCAGCCTGAAATTACAATGGGCTTTAATGGAGGCATGTTGAATGTTTTTGTCACTTCATGCCCTCAAGAGGCATTTTCTTTAATTATTTTTGCTTAATTGTTTGTCATTTGTTATTCCTACGCTTGTCATGAAAAAGTATGTCTCAGGAATGTAGGGTTTGGGAAATATGGCAGTTTTAAAAAGGAATATGAAGGCATATTTCAAGATTTCCTCCACTCTAGCTGTAACATCACGCACTCTAGTTAATGTTAAAATCTGAAGAAAACCTCTAAAACAAGGTCTGAACAAATGTTAATATCTCTAAAAGTAAGAATCAGATTTAAAAGTTGTTTTACACGAATAATGTCAGAAAGATGTGTAACAGTTTAAAGTTGGAATGAGGTTTCTGGGTGAAAGTATGAATGAACAGTTAGCAGTTGAAGTCGCATGAATATTTGTTGAATTTGAAGATTTTCTCCATTGACTTCAATGGTTAAAAATGTGATGCATTATGGGATGTATCTCTGGAATTATGAAAGTTATGAATGAGAAAAGTAATAGCCATCGATTCCCGACCGAGCTGAACGTTTTGATGTTCGAACGGAGTGTCTGCGATGTTCAATGCGGGAGGAGAAGAGGGCCAAAATAAGTCGGCGGAATAATAAACGTTTCGTCCGTAGAATATAATCCAGCTTCACCTCATACCGGTAAAGTTCATGCTCAATTGATACGCAGCGTGCAGCTTATTCTGCCTCCGAGTTGCATATCGAGTCAGTGCGGCTCATTCAGCATTCACATATTGCATTAAGCCGGGGTGTGACCCTGTTTAAAAAAAACATCATGACATCCAGAGGCTGACTCCAGCCTACACTGCTGTGTATGTATGACAGGCACGCACGCACCTCGGGGCTCTTCTCCAAACTGTGAGTGGGGGAAATGCTCGCCCGGGAGTTTCTCTTCCCTAAGGCTGGTGATGATCACAGTATAGTTGCCATCGAAGAGAAGCTGGAGTGCTAGAATAGGTCACATGTGGTGAAGTCACTAGGGAGTAGTAGGTCTTACATAATAGGCTACTTATGTAGATGGTGCAGAAGGTGACAAAAGGAGCTAATCCACCCATGTAAGTGGGAATGAAGTCCTGCTTTAAAGGCCTCTGATACATATAGGTTACTGACTTTTTAGTTTGACTAGATTCAAATATGAACACACATGCATGAGAAAAAGTCTGCAGCACTATTATTATGACTGAAAGCAGCAGAAACGCAACATCACATTCACAATTCACAAAGACAATGAACACAGAAGTGGAGAAAACTGAAATGGCTCAATAATCTCAAATCAGTGTAACAATATATACATTTCTGTCATAGGTTATGGGCGCCCACTAACTAAGAGCTGTTTTGCTGATTGATATAGCACAGATCCACCCCAGGACACTGGTGTTAATATCTACTGATTCGTTTAAAGCTTGTGTAAATAGCAACTGGCACGGAAAGAGGAGAACAGGGAAGTGGAGAGAGTTTCCTCTCGTGAACGTCACGTGGGGGAAACTGAGAAGAGACACTTCCAAGTCGATAGAGAAAGGAGGTTGGTCTGCACTCTTGCTGGGAATATTTCTTTATTTCTGTCTTTGGTTTCCCTTTAAACCATCTGCATTAATTTTAGCCTTTGCAGACCATTTTACTAAAAATCCTTGGTTGCTGATTGGCTAATGGTTACACAAACCAAAACATCGTTATGACATCATAAAGTGTCAGCTCATTTTCAGACAGGTTTTTATAGAAATGGATCAAAAAGAGAGAGAATCTTTGTTCCTGAAACTTTCAGAGTCTCTTTCCACAGAGGGGACACATGTTGATGTAGAAGAGACATGGAGAAGAGGGGACACATGTTGATGTAGAAGAGACATGAAGAAGAGGGGACACATGTTGATGTGGAAGAGACATGAAGAAGAGGGGACACATGTTGATGTAGAAGAGACATGAAGAAGAGGGGGACACATGTTGATGTAGAAGAGACATGGAAGAAGAGGGGACACATGTTGATGTAGAAGAGACATGAAGAAGAGGGGACACATGTTGATGTAGAAGAGACATGAAGAAGAGGGGACACATGTTGATGTAGAAGAGACATGAAGAAGAGGGGACACATGTTGATGTAGAAGAGACATGAAGAAGAGGGGACACATGTGGATGTAGAAGAGACATGAAGAAGAGGGGACACATGTTGATGTAGAAGAGACATGAAGAAGAGGGGACACATGTTGATGTAGAAGAGACATGAAGAAGAGGGGACACATGTTGATGTAGAAGAGACATGAAGAAGAGGGGACACATGTTGATGTAGAAGAGACATGAAGAAGAGGGGACACATGTTGATGTAGAAGAGACATGAAGAAGAGGGGACACATGTTGATGTAGAAGAGACATGAAGAAGAGGGGACACATGTTGATGTAGAAGAGACATGAAGAAGAGGGGACACATGTTGATGTAGAAGAGACATGAAGAAGAGGGGACACATGTTGATGTAGAAGAGACATGAAGAAGAGGGGACACATGTTGATGTAGAAGAGACATGAAGAAGAGGGGACACATGTTGATGTAGAAGAGACATGAAGAAGAGGGGACACATGTTGATGTAGAAGAGACATGAAGAAGAGGGGACACATGTTGATGTAGAAGAGACATGAAGAAGAGGGGACACATGTTGATGTAGAAGAGACATGAAGAAGAGGGGGACACATGTTGATGTAGAAGAGACATGAAGAAGAGGGGACACATGTTGATGTAGAAGAGACATGAAGAAGAGGGGACACATGTTGATGTAGAAGAGACATGAAGAAGAGGGGACACATGTTGATGTAGAAGAGACCTGAAGAAGAGAGGACACATGTTGATGTAGAAGAGACATGAAGAAGAGGGGACACATGTTGATGTAGAAGAGACATGAAGAAGAGAGGACACATGTTGATGTAGAAGAGACATGAAGAAGAGGGGACACATGTTGATGTAGAAGAGACATGAAGAAGAGGGGACACATGTTGATGTAGAAGAGACATGAAGAAGAGGGGACACATGTTGATGTAGAAGAGACATGAAGAAGAGGGGACACATGTTGATGTAGAAGAGACATGAAGAAGAGGGGACACATGTTGATGTAGAAGAGACATGAAGAAGAGGGAGACACGTGTTGATGTAGAAGAGACATGAAGAAGAGGGGACACATGTTGATGTAGAAGAGACATGAAGAAGAGGGGACACATGTTGATGTAGAAGAGACATGAAGAAGAGGGGACACATGTTGATGTAGAAGAGACATGAAGAAGAGGGGACACATGTTGATGGAAAAGAGACATGAAGAAGAGGGGACACATGTTGATATAGAAGAGACATGAAGAAGAGGGGACACATGTTGATGTAAGAAGAGACATGAAGAAGAGGGGACACATGTTGATGTAGAAGAGACATGAAGAAGAGGGGACACATGTTGATGTAGAAGAGACATGAAGAAGAGGGGACACATGTTGATGTAGAAGAGACATGAAGAAGAGAGGACACATGTTGATGTAGAAGAGACATGAAGAAGAGGGACACATGTTGATGTAGAAGAGACATGAAGAAGAGGGGACACATGTTGATGTAGAAGAGACATGAAGAAGAGGAGACACATGTTGATGTAGAAGAGACATGAGGAAGAGGAGACACATGTTGATGTAGAAGAGACATGAAGAAGAGGAGACACATGTTGATGTAGAAGATACATGAAGAAGAGAGGACACATGTTGATGGAGAAGAGGGGACACATGTTGATGTAGAAGAGACATGAAGAAGAGGGGACACATGGTGATGTAGAAGAGACATGAAGAAGAGAGGACACATGTTGATGTAGAAGAGACATGGAGAAGAGGGGACACATTTTGATGTAGAAGAGACATGAAGAAGAGGGGACACATGTTGATGTAGAAGAGACATGAAGAAGAGGGGACACATGTTGATGTAGAAGAGACATGAAGAAGAGGGGACACATGTTGATGTAGAAGAGACATGAAGAAGAGGGGACACATGTTGATGTAGAAGAGACATGAAGAAGAGGGGACACATGTTGATGTAGAAGAGACATGAAGAAGAGGGGACACATGTTGATGTAGAAGACACATGAAGAAGAGGGGACACATGTTGATGTAGAAGAGACATGAAGAAGAGGGGACACATGTTGATGTAGAAGAGACATGGAGAAGAGGGGACACGTGTTGATGTAGAAGAGACATGAAGTAGAGGGGACACATGTTGATGGAAAAGAGACATGAAGAAGAGGGGACACATGTTGATGTAGAAGAGACATGAAGAAGAGGGGACACATGTTGATGTAGAAGAGACATGAAGAAGAGGGGACACATGTTGATGTAAAAGAGACATGAAGAAGAGGGGACACATGTTGATGTAGAAGAGACATGGAAGAAGAGGAGACACGTGTTGATGTAGAAGAGACATGAAGAAGAGGGGACACATGTTGATGTAGAAGAGACATGGAGAAGAGGGGACACGTGTTGATGTAAAAGAGACATGAAGAAGAGGGGACACATGTTGATGTAGAAGAGACATGAAGAAGAGGAGACACGTGTTGATGTAGAAGAGACATGGAGAAGAGGGGACACATGTTGATGTAGAAGAGACATGGAGAAGAGGGGACACGTGTTGATGTAAAGAGACATGAAGAAGAGGGGACACATGTTGATGTAGAAGAGACATGAAGAAGAGGGGACACATGTTGATGTAAAAGAGACATGAAGAAGAGGGGACACATGTTGATGTAGAAGAGACATGAAGAAGAGAGGACACATGTTGATGTAGAAGAGACATGAAGAAGAGGGGACACATGTTGATGTAGAAGAGACATGAAGAAGAGGGGACACATGTTGATGTAGAAGAGACATGAAGAAGAGGAGACACATGTTGATGTAGAAGATACATGAAGAAGAGAGGACACATGTTGATGGAGAAGAGGGGACACATGTTGATGTAGAAGAGACATGAAGAAGAGGGGACACATGGTGATGTAGAAGAGACATGAAGAAGAGAGGACACATGTTGATGTAGAAGAGACATGAAGAAGATGGGACACATGTTGATGTAGAAGAGACATGAAGAAGAGGGGACACATGTTGATGTAGAAGAGACATGAAGAAGAGGGGACACATGTTGATGTAGAAGAGACATGAAGAAGAGGGGACACATGTTGATGTAGAAGAGACATGGAGAAGAGGGGACACGTGTTGATGTAGAAGAGACATGAAGAAGAGGGGACACATGTTGATGTAGAAGAGACATGAAGAAGAGGGGACACATGTTGATGTAGAAGAGACATGGAGAAGAGGACTTTGCATAATAGGTGACCTTTAACGCTTCTCTCCCCTCTCTCTCTCCCCCAGGTCTGCGGGCGTCCCTCCTCCTCTCGGCCTTCCTGATGCTTTTGGGAGCGGCTCTGCGGAGCGTCCCTCTGACAGAACAGCCTCTCCGGAGATGGTGAGCCTCCTCCTTCTGATCACGATTCTTTGAGAGGTTTTAGAAAGGAGGCACAGAGTGACTCGTGATCCTCGGTGCAGTCATAAACCTCCCATCATTTTACATAATTTGATTTATTAGGCAAACCCTTTCCATCAGACTGCCAGCTATCAGTTTACGGACAAGAAGAGCTGCCTGCCAAAAGTTAGGACCTCTCCTCGTCTAATGAGTTCTGCATGATTTGTGATTTCACTGACAAGATTAGTAGATTAATGGATTACTTAATCCATGAGAAATAGAGACACCATTTTTTTAACAATTGATTTAATATTTCAGTCAAATTGGTTTAAGCCTCCGAGGATTTTATGATTATCTTTATCAAATAATATCAAAAAACTAAATATTTGTTGTGGACTGGATAAAAGCAAACAAGATTAATATGTCACCTTGACTCTGAGAAATTGAACAAGAACATTTTTATTCTTAGACAAAATAAATGTCAGATGAATCGATAATAATCTGAATCGATAATAATCTGAATGCTTACAGGTTTGAATGCTAATATTTGCTAATTGGCTCGAAACACAAAGGAAGGCGATGTCACTCGCATTAGTTCTGCAGGTTTTTGGTTATAAAAAAAAATATTGTTCATGTTTCATTTTTGATACATTTCAAAGATCCCCAAAGTGATGGCAGTTCATCCTGTGAGTTATTCATCCCAAGGGAACGTGGGTTTAGTTAAAGTCGCTCCATCTTAAAAAATGAACTAAGAAAACAATTAAACATATGAAAATATATACTTATATAAACACAAGTTAAAAGAGAAAAAAAAAGTCCAATAATAAAACGTCCAATTGAAGATCAAATGAAAATGTAATTCAGCCAATAGTTGTTGAGACATTTAAATCTGGACAGACAGACATTACCATCCCGTCGTTTCACGGAAGTGAGGGACCCAAACAAACGATTAAGAAGGCAAATCTGAGATTTCATTTGACTCCAGCTCTCGACACAGGTTCGGGAAAGCCCCATGAGCTTCTCGCTGTAGTCGCGATCGACTGGGAATCTCCCCGCGATCGACCATTCCCAGTCGATCGCGAGATGTGTCTAAAAATAGAACAACAATAGTCTGTTATCGTTAATGTCCTGTAACATAATCTTCCAGTGCCAGAATAATGCACTTGAACGCATCAAAGCTTTGTGATTGGCCCGCGTGACCCCATGTGTCGGGGCGTGACTGGTGGGCAGTGGGCACTATTTCGCTGACGTTGTCCGTGTCAACAGGAGTGACAGTCCGCACACACACAAGACCGCAATGCCAGAAGCAAAAAAGCCCAAAATATATCATTTTCACTCCGAGTGGGAGGATGATTATTTCTGTATCTATTCCAATTCAAAGTCCATCTGTCTCATCTGCAATGCGAGTGTGGCTTTATCGAAGAAGGGTATTTTAGGAGCGGCATTTCAAAACAGTGCACAAACGCTACGAGACGGAATTCCATCCTGATTCTGCCCTACGCTCCCAAAAGGGGAGGGGCCTGAAAGGACGGCTAAATGCACAGCAGTCCATTTTCACCAGGCCCAACAACAAGAGCAAGGCTGCTCCAGAGCATCTTATCGTGTCCGTCACGTTCTTGAGAAACACAAGAAGTCTTCCAAAGACGGCGAAGTTGTGAAAGAAGCTTTCCTGGAGGCTGCTGACCATCGCTGCCGACGTGCTTTTAGGGACAGTAAACAACAACAATAACAGTAGCATTTCAACAGGTTTTTGATATGATAAAAACTCAAGTTAGATACCGTTATTAATCAGCTGTGAGTTTTAGCTTGTTTGAACTTAGTCATTATAATTATTGTACAAAATGGTATAAGAATGCAAACTTAAATTGATTATAGTCTATTATCAATTCAGGTTAAGAAACTGTTGCTTGCATCCTATTTTTAAAAGGCATTTCTTTTTATAATCTACTAAAATGCAACAAAAAAGGGTTTGATTCTATTAATGTTATCTTTTTATTGCACTTTGGCAGCAGATTCCTGAGTAGCTTCAGATCTCAGTTGTCTTATTAGTAAGCCTCATTTATACTTTTGTAGCAACACTATTTTTATATAATGGCAAAGAAAGCGTTCAGAGTCTTTTCTTTTTTCCCTGTGTCATATGTGGCAGCACTGTTCAATGTTTCTTGAAAAAATTTCCCTCTGTAGTGACGTGTGGATAAACTCCTACTCTGTATCAACAGTTAAATACTTGTATGTGTGTAGATTAGAAAGAGGTAAAATAAAGGATCTGCAGTATTTTATGAGGTATTAATCGTACAAAGGTCAGTTTTATACAAGTAGAAGTGTGTATTTACCTGGTAGTAGGCTGTCAGTAATGGCTACGCCTCTCTATTTGGTAGATCTCGGCAGACTGGCAACTTTAAAAGTAGCTCTCGGTTCAAAACAGGTTGGGCACCCCTGCTGTAGAGTGACAATGGAACGCACACGCTA
This sequence comes from Pseudochaenichthys georgianus, assembly GCF_902827115.2. NCBI lineage: Eukaryota > Metazoa > Chordata > Actinopteri > Perciformes > Channichthyidae > Pseudochaenichthys > Pseudochaenichthys georgianus. The sequence goes on along the minus strand of NC_047523.1, from coordinate 39,066,751 downwards.
TTTGTTGTTCGTTTATATCACGCAGTCTGTTCTTCTTCTCTCGGTGTATCACGCAGTCTGTGGCCGTTTCTCAATCGTGAGGATGCTGGCTTGGTAGTCGTGTACTTCCAAGTCACTTCCTTCAGAAACAAAGCAAGTATGCTTCGGAAAACGAAAAAGAATGGAACAGGCTAACAAGTGTGCCACTCTTTCCAACGGTTTCAACATAAACTGTATCGAAAATAAATACCTCACGATGTCTATCTAATTATGAACTTGCTTTACTTTCACGAACACATTTTTGGTGATAACAAATGTAACAAAGTAACATATTTACCAACACATGTTCTACGCCACTACATACTTACATTTCAATGTGTGCTGCGTCGGTTCAGCCATTATCCGCAAGGGTTTTTGAAATTGGTCCGTGCGCAAAGCATTGTGGGGATTTTAAGGACGCGAAGTCTACCCATGTAGCCTCGTCTTCCGGTTGTTGCCTCTTTTGAATGACGAATACACACTACCGCCGCCTGCTGGTAAGGAGAGTTATTGCCACTCACGCATGCGCAGTTCGTACGTGCTACTTGGCCGTCGGCTGAAGTCTTTGCGGTGTGTTCCAGTGCGACACATGGCCAAGACGCAGGAGACGTGAGGCGACACAACAGTTGTGTTCCGCCGGGACGTGTTCTTTGGTGTCAGATTGGTGTGTAGGCCCCTTTAGATGTGTTGCTTGCTATTATTGTTAAAAGTAGGAGGAAGAATATCAGTAAACAGGAATTGGTTAGTAATGCTCCGTTTCATAGGAGTGTCATGCTGTATTTAGCTTTACTGATTCCCATCAAGGTCCTGTTATTTATATATAACTGCAACTGGATAGAAAGACAACTCAAGTGTGTCTGAATAATTTACTTATTTTTAGTTTCCTTTCCTCCTTGTTCTTTCCGCACAAGAGAGCGCTTTGACAGCCCATCATTGGAAAACTCCCCCCAAAAATCTCATTATTCTCATTCCCAGTTTGACTCATGAGCTCAGAGAAGGTCACTCAACTATAATGGGCTTCCTAAAAATGTAATTTCATTGAATATTATTTGAGCGGTAATCTGTCTAATGATTACCATTGGCCTCCACAATGAGGCGGTTAAATATCAATACATAGAGGAAATTGTATTTCCGCAGAAATTAGTAGCTTTTTATTCCAAGGATTTGAGGATCTATAAAAAAAAACACATTTAGGGCTTTCAACGAGCAGAAAAATCAATTTTGGTTTCTCTATTTATTTCCCTCTTGAGACAGCAGAGGGAGAAGTCGGGGTGCAGTGATACAAGCTCAGTGAAATAAAAACCATCCAAGTTCATTGGGAAGAAGAGGTGAAAGAATCACGATTCCCTTATGAGAGTGCCTAAGCTGAAAAAAAAAAAGTACAATCTGCTGTGAAATGTCAAGAGTTCCAGCTGGATCTGTGGTTTTATTATTCAGTATTATGTGTTCCTCAAATCCCTTAATAATAGCTTCAAAGGCTCTTTACACAACATTAAATTAAAGACGCCCTATTCTCCCTTTCCTGTTGTGTGTGATATATGTTTTTGTGAATGGAAATAGTCTTCAAAGGCTAAAATCCAGAGTAAGTTTCTCTCCCACACCCTTGCCTGAAACGCCTCCATTCGACTCCTTTGTTTACTTCTGTAAAGTGACATCACTATGTAACACTCACAAATCTCTGAGCTGGTTGACCAATCACAACCGAGCCGGCCAGCTAACCAATCAGAGCAGACTGGGCTCTGGTTTCAGACAGAGAGTGAAAAGAGGTCCTGCATCACAGGCAGTATGAGAAAGCATGGAGACATGTCGCAGTAGAGACACTGCATACTGATATTCACCTGGACATCAGCAGGAGAGGACTCTTTAAAGTAGAGACACTACATGCTGATATACACCTGAACATAAGCAGGAGAGGACTCTTTAAAGTAGAGACACTACATACTGATATTCACCTGAACATCAGCAGGAGAGGACTCTTTAAAGTAGAGACACTACATGCTGATATACACCTGAACATAAGCAGGAGAGGACTCTTTAAAGTAGAGACACTACATACTGATATTCACCTGGACATCAGCAGGAGAGGACTCTTTAAAGTAGAGACACTACATGCTGATATACACCTGAACATAAGCAGGAGAGGACTCTTTAAAGTAGAGACACTACATACTGATATTCACCTGGACATCAGCAGGAGAGGACTCTTTAAAGTAGAGACACTACATGCTGATATACACCTGAACATAAGCAGGAGAGGACTCTTTAAAGTAGAGACACTACATACTGATATTCACCTGAACATCAGCAGGAGAGGACTCTTTAAAGTAGAGACACTACACACTGATATACACCTGAACATCAGCAGGAGAGGACTATTTAAAGTAGAGACACTACATACTGATATACACCTGAACATCAGCAGGAGAGGACTCTTTAAAGTAGAGACACTACATACTGATATACACCTGAACTTCAGCAGGAGAGGACTCTTTAAAGTAGAGACACTACATACTGATATACACCTGAACATCAGCAGGAGAGGACTCTTTAAAGTAGAGACACTACATACTGATATACACCTGAACATCAGCAGGAGAGGACTCTTTAAAGTAGAGACACTACATACTGATATACACCTGCACATCAGCAGGAGAGGACTCTTTAAAGTAGAGACACTACATACTGATATACACCTGAACATCAGCAGGAGAGGACTCTTTAAAGTAGAGACACTACATACTGATATACACCTGAACATCAGCAGGAGAGGACTCTTTAAAGTAGAGACACGACATACTGATATACACCTGAACATCAGCAGGAGAGGACTCTTTAAAGTAGAGACACGACATACTGATATACACCTGAACATCAGCAGGAGAGGACTCTTTAAAGTAGAGACACTACATACTGATATACACCTGAACATCAGCAGGAGAGGACTCTTTAAAGTAGAGACACGACATACTGATATACACCTGAACATCAGCAGGAGAGGACTCTTTAAAGTAGAGACACGACATACTGATATACACCTGAACATCAGCAGGAGAGGACTCTTTAAAGTAGAGACACTACATACTGATATACACCTGAACATCAGCAGGAGAGGACTCTTTAAAGTAGAGACACTACATACTGATATACACCTGAACATCAGCAGGAGAGGACTCTTTAAAGTAGAGACACGACATACTGATATACACCTGAACATCAGCAGGAGAGGACTCTTTAAAGTAGAGACACTACATACTGATATACACCTGAACATCAGCAGGAGAGGACTCTTTAAAGTAGAGACACTACATACTGATATACACCTGAAAAGGAGCAGAATAGGGCCCCTTTAAGAGTGCTTTTACACGAGTCCACTTCTACACACGCAGAGAAGAATGTAGACTAAACATGTTTTCTACGTGACATATTGGACTTGTAACCTTGTATCGATCACTGCATTACATAACAAAAGCTCATCTGTTGTGTAACAGTGATAACAAGGCCTTCCTTTCATTCTGTACCAAGCTTTATATCACTCATCCTCTAGTTTTTAGTGCGGTCTAGATCTTGAGGACGTTATATTTCACTGTACCTGTTCTGCGAAGTTAACCACACTCACAAACTTGGAGCCTTATTTTATTTTATGATCTGTCAGGAATTATAGGTGTAGTTGAAGTTTTATTTGTATCTGTAAATCAAAACATAAATCCTTTAGGGGACGGACCATTTGTTTTATCTTTCACGGCCCCTTAAAATTGTACTATATTTCATGTCGTCCTTTCGAAAAAGTTGGTCGTACATTTTAGCATCTGAGGTCAATATATCCTGACTTTTAGGGCTGTCGTAAGAGCCAAAAATACTGATCATACACTTACGATCCCTACCCAACATGATTTTTTCCCCCCTGACTGGTAGATGTCAGTTTTAAACTTCCTATTCCAAAGGTTTAACTTCTAGCTATGATAACTACCATCAGGGTTTATTTTCTCAGACAAGATTCCCCAAAGTCACTGCATTATACAACAGTTTTCACAAGTGAACTGATATTATATGTACATTTGATTCGTTTCCAATAATAATAACCTATGATTGATGGCAGTACAACATCAACTGGTGCTTTGTTTAAAGAGCCTGTGACACGGTTTTCTCCCATCATCCAAACCCATCAATTTGAGTACATATTGTCCCCTTGAAAACCGTTACTGAACTGATTTTGGATATTTGTACTTTGATAACCATTAATCTGCCTTCAATGTTGACCATTTTCTGGATCTTCTCGCGGATTCTTCAAGTCCCGCCAAATGATGTGTGACGTCATTGCGGGCACAGCGCTCCAGCTGCACCGTCCAGGATCCCAGCATCTGCATATAAACCTTTATATATATACAGTCAGATGTAAACGCACGACGGCGCACACAGCAGCAAGCTCAGACAGCGATGACAGGTTAATGTTGAACGTGTCTGAGATCTCATATGAGGCTGAAGGATCGGTTTATGTTGTATCTGTTAGAAGTTTAGGAATGAGGTGCGTCAATATGGGCGATCATATGGTCATGTAGTCAGTGGTGGAATGGGACTACAAATCATCCCGGGACTCTCGACCGGCCCACTTCGGTACCGCTAGTAAATTGTCAACGGGGGGAGCGGGGGATGTAAAATACAAATATAATGTATAATGTCTGTGTCTTTGACATTAGCGCTGCTCGCCACCTGTGCCCTGTACTACGAAGCCAGTTCAACAGACCCTGGATATGTTTGAGTAACAAACAAACTAACAACAAACTAACAAACGAGATCTCGCTAAGCGGTCCTACGACGCTGGTTATCAACTCGGTAAATCAAGCCAGGGTTTCTCTCTCCAGCTGAGAGCGCGTTCACGTCTAAGACACGAGTGGATCTGACTTTAATTACATTTGTCTCGAGTGTTTCGTCAACATAATGTGTTAAATAATACTTCTGCATCCAGTCTGTGACACTGAGTGTTGCACGGCCAGATGAGGCTGGAGAAGCTGACTCAGATAAGGAAATATATGATATATTATGATATTATCTGATCGATGATCTGATTGATGATGTAATATGAATGATAAGTGCGACACGTCGGCGTCTTCTCTGCATACGGCAGTTTAAACTGTATTTCCTTTATCCTGTAATATGACTTGAGAGATTTAAACTCCGCACACTGAGTGGATCTCTTTTCTATAGACGCCGGAGGCGGGCAGCGTCAGGTAAAAGAAGTTATTTAGCCTTCTCAAACCTGAGCCTCACGCGCCGCCTATGGGGGATGTGCTAGTTACTTATCCGACCGGCCCACTTCGGTACCGACCCATCGGGATTCGTCCCGATGGCCAGTCCGCCACTGCACCCAGCCCACGTAAACTGTCAACGGGGGGAGCCTCGCTGCGGGGAAACGGTGGACCTAGTGTCCCGATCGGAGTGGGAATAATAATAATAATAATCCGTGCATTGTATCCATTAATTTCCCCAACATTGTGGTAAAAAACCACACGTTTAATCCACGCTGGTGTACTACTACAACTACAAAAAGCATCGGTGTGTTTTCTCATCAGTAAATGCAGACCGGCTCAAACAAACGATTTTTAATCATCATCCTCACGATCATTGAATGTATCATATGTTCGCCGAATTGACGTGAAAGCACTAATAAATGTAATTTCATCCACTTGAGTTTATAACCACAAAAATAATCGATTTGTTTTTATATCACATCCGACGGGAGGAAATTCAGCAGCTCTCACTCCCGATTTTTAATCCTAATGTAATCATCATCTTCACCACGATCATTTATGTTTATGTCGCCGAATTGACATGAAAGCACTGACAAATATGAATATACTGTAGTCAACTTCATTAAAACGTTATTAACGTGCCTAAACTCAGTAATTCACCATTTCTACGCATGACAACACACTTTGTCCGTGTTTGGCTCTCGAAGCGTTCCCGCATTGACGTCACTTCCGGCTTCCCCCAAAACTTCAAAATGAGTGAAGGAATTTCCCCGCGATGTTCGAAATTATTGATATTTAACGAAACGGTATCGCTTTTTCTTTTTTAAACTGACGGTTCGAGATTACTAGTAGCCCAATATTTCATTGCACAACAGTTGTTGGGATGCGGTCACCGGCTCTTTAAGGCCCATGAATGAACGATCCTGACGTGTTACATGTTCTACAGACTGTCTGTCAAGAACACACTGCACACAATCTATAAGCTCATTCTGGTAAGATCCCCCCAGTGAAGAACAATTGTTTCTATATACAAACAATGTACTTGAATTTTGGTTCAGTTCCCCTCTTCAGACAATGGTTAATAAATAGGAAATGTTCCTGTGGTGTAAGGTATGTTAAGAGTTCCTTTTACATCCCCAATCTGCTCTGAAGTCCATCTGTTCTGCACCGGTTTCAAATTGCGGTAACACTTTATATTAAGGTACACAAATTCACCATCAACTAGTTGTTCATTAACATGCATATTAGCAGTATATTGCCTCTTTATTAGTCATTATAAAATACGTATTAATGCCTTATTCTACATGACCATGTTCTACAAGTAATAGGCCATTAGTTGAGAGTTTTTCCTCAATAACCCTCTAATTAGTGCTGATTTATTGCAAGTAAAGAAGTTGCGGGCCATGAGTTTTGGTCTGAATATGCTCTGCTCCGACACAATGTACACTTATAGCTTCATGTCTTGTTACATAAGAATAGATCATATTAAGTGTTATTATGGGAGAACTACTATTCTTGTGGTACTGCTGCCTTATTAGGCCCGTATTGAGCAGCGCATATTAAGACCAAAACTCATGTACAACAACTTCCTTACTTGCAATAAATAAGCACTTGACTTTGTGTACCTTAATATAAAGTGTTACCCAAATTACCAATATTGAACATGATCTGATATCTCGTTGTTGGTGTGGAAACCCAGAGGACACTAAAATGTGCGGTCTCTCTTCTGTTACGACTTGAACAGCATCATTGCAACGCGACTTGACATGTGTTGGATGAACCTACCCAAAACAAAGCACTCTTATAAACACGGTTGCCAACAATTGCCAGAGGCTTTTACTATAAAAGGGAAATAGAATTAAACAGAAACAGGGCTGCGAAAACACAAAAAGGCAGGACTGTTGAGCGGTCAGCTGACATACACCTCAGCACAACTGAAGCCTCAGTCTAGTACAGAAACAAGTAACATCATCATGTGCTAATTCCATCAAATCCAGCCATGCAAAAGCATCAGTTATTGGCGTCTGTCAAAGTTTAAGGTAGCCCAGGTGAGGCCTGTCTGCTGTGTTCCCCTTGGATGATGAGGACAACCTTTCACCGCCCTGACCTTCAGCTCAGTATTCACGGTGGACTGATCTCAACAAGATAACATGAATCACACGGCAAACGTTAGATCTGACACAGGTCAGCCTCATTTGCATTTTAAATGTAATAGGTCGAAACCCCTTGAAGCCATGTTCTAATGCAGGGGGGTCAAACTCAAACACACAGTGGGCCAAAATTAAAAAATGAGTACTAGTCGAGGGCCGGACTGGTTCAGTGTTTATTGCAGAACTTATTGAAATGAACTTACTGCACATATTAAACCTGGAACTCACAAAGCTTAAATGATTGCCTATAAAAACAACATTAAATAATCAGCTGCATTCATTTCTCATGGCTCTATCTGCAGCTTTTCAGAGTCATTTCTTATGAGTACATTTCTCCGCAGGCCAACAGCAGCTTCAACAAAACTATTCCCCTCAGAGAGAAACCAAGCATGCCCTGTTGTCGTGAGAGAAAGTGCAGAAGGAAGCATCCATTGAACTCAGTGTGCTGCTCTGGGATGCTAGCTCAGATACTTGGCATCTCATCAAGGTGCAAGGTCATCAATGTTTGGGCTCAGGCTCTGAGCGGAGGAGACCCTCAGGATGGAGTGAAGGTGTGCGTGCAATATACCGGCGGGCCGGATCTAATAGTAATTAGAAATGATCCTGCGGGCCGAAATTAAATCCACCAAGGGCCTGATTTGACCCCCGGGCCTCGAGTTTGACACCTGTGTTCTAATGGATGCCATGGAGGATAATCCCAGTAAAGGACTGGCTGATGGGATCGTGTAGCTCCGTGGATCACCAGCAGATGTCACTCTTTGCTTTGCAGTAGTGGAGATAAAACAGACCTGACTCAGATCTGCTTTGTTTGGTGACCTGTGTTTTATGCTGGCTCATGAACAGGATATTAAGTCATATTATGAGTAAGCTTAAGATCAGGGGTGTCCAAACAGTTTTCTCTGAGGGCCACATAAAGAAACATATAGGAAGGGCTCGGCCAATCACTAGAGGTGAGGTGTATTGCCTCATAAGATACGTTATGAATTAGCGAATTCAATCAAGTGTAGGTCAATTCTGCTTGATAATTGAATATGCTTAAAGAAAAAAACACAATAGCTTTCCATAGGGTTTGATTCATGTTGTATATTTTGTTGTTTTTGTTATGCAAATAAGTTATTGGGCTTTTTCTTATCAACTAAGATTTGTTGTAAAAAAAAAATCAACTTTAATTGACAGAATTGATTTGAAAAGTGGGATTGATACACATGAATAACACTGTTATATATTAAGATGTACAATATAAGGCAAGCACAAGTTTCACGTGTGGGCTATGTTCAATTACACTTTTAGAATTTGTTGCAGGCCAATTAAAATGAACCGTAGTTTGGACACGCCTGCTTTAGATAAGGATGATGGGATGAGTTCAAGGGCATTGCAAGAGCCATCAAACACGGCATTTGACAAAGTTCCCCCGGTTTAGAAGTTCCCTCGACAGCCTCCTGCAGATCTGCGGTTGTTGCTTTCATGTTTGAAAGGCGCCTTAACTTCGTTTTCTTTTTAAGACACAAGCGTCTTGAGGAAGTAACGCCTTTATGCTTTTTAAGATCTTTTTTTTGTTGCAGGGAAATCAAAGAGATGTTGTGTAAGTTCCTCGACTTTTATGACAAAGTTCGGCTGTGTATCTCCCACAGTTGCTATTCTGAAGAAGTGTTTGTTTGGTGAAGTTCACATAAGGAGAGAAACGCTGTGATTACCCCTCGCTGTGATTAGGTCGGCACTCGAATCAAAGATATGACGTTTTTTTACCCTGCTCATTCCCTTGTGTTTGCGCGCTTTCACTCGCCGTTTTCTCTGTTCTGTATTTAAATACGTAGATAAGTATCATCTGGTGTGATTGGTAAGTGTCCATCAGTGGGATCTCAGACTCACTCAGACACTGATTGGAAAAGTCCCGTCACGAGACAAACACTGAATTGTTTGGCCTTTTTGAGATGATCAGATTAGTGTGACAGGGTACATCAATACTGATTAAATAAATCATCCAGTTTGCCTTCGCCCCATGGGACCACTCGTCCTCCTGGTACTCTCCATCGGTCCTCATCACCTGTCACATTAAAGGCAATCTTCATAGCCGGAGAGCACGGACAGAAACACTCGGGACTGAACTTCAATCAAGTACTGAACAAACTTTGTAATGCAGAGTTTTCCGAAGTTCTGAAAGTTCAATCAAAGTGCTTATAATATGAGTTAGGTGTTCAGATATATATATCTAATATCACTTTTAAACAAGGTTGTACTGCAGCGTTTTGTGTCGAGGGAGCACGAAAGGATTTAAGGAGATGGCTTCTTTTGTTGCCAGGTTTTTCTTAAATCGAAAGAGAAGAATGTTTAGAAAATTGCCAACTAGATGGTGGAGATAGAGACACTTCTGCAAAGAAAGAAGGAGTAGGGTGAATGAAAAGTAAGAGCAACAGAGTATTTAGGAGCTGATGGTGTGTTAGTTATTCTCTGAACACTACAGTTTGTACGCTGCCGTGACACCTCAGGGTGTCCGCGGGGTCTTAAAAAGTATTAGCCAAAATTAAGACTATTAAAAAGTATTAAAGGGCATTTTCCAAGGTCTTACATTCTGTAGCTTGTTTTCAATAAGTATGTAAATGGTCCAGAGAGGTTGTGTTCTACAGTCTGCCTGAATGTAGTCATGGCGTAGGTGTGTCGTGTGATTCTGTAGTTTATTGATGGCATCCCGTTGGGTTTGACGTCATCTGAACAGGACGTCGCACGCTCACTGCTTGATAGCACGAAGCTCCGTTTACGCCGGTTGCTAAAGCCCCTGTCACACTGTCCCGAAATTGACACCCGATGGACACACGAATATGGAATTGTGAATTTCGCACGAAGATGGCCCCGAACCACACACGAAGGCAACATTTACATTACATTTAAGACATACAACTGCAACGAAAGTAACACAAACAATTATGTTACAGTACTATGATACTGTACTGATATCTTCAGACTTTATCCGTCTTTATATGTAGAAGATATTACGTTTTCGCCGTCATGTTGTTTCCATAACAACAACAATTTCCTGTCAACTGTCCTTCAAAATAATATATTATATCCTTTTTTAGTTTCACAGAACACAAATTGGGTTATTTACATAATATATTTACATGATTTTGTTGTGCAATAAAAAACCCGATGGACACACGATAAAGGAAATGTTCAAATTCGGTGATCGTAGCAACATCGGGCCGTTCGTGAGGGCATCTTAAGCCATCGTATGACCGCTGGCGGAGTTTCTCAGGCTCCGGCAGCAACTTCGTGAGCGGAGGCAAAATCTTTGGCATGCCAAAAAATTGCCGAAGGACCTTGCGAAGGTTCATTTTCGTGTTGAATTCGTGTGTCAATTTTGCCCTTCGTAAGGCCATCGTGAGGGCATCTTGTTATCCTCGGTGCCATCGGGCATTCGCCCCGATCAGAGTGAGGGCGAATGCACCGATGATAACACGAAGATGACACGATTTGACAAGATGCCCTCACGAGTGCCTTACGAAGTTGCCGCTCACGAAGTTGCTGCCGGAGCCTGAGAAACTCCACCGGCGGTCATACGATGGCTTAGATGCCCTCACGAATGGCCCGATGTTGCTACGATCACAGCCGAATTTGAACATTTCCTTTATCGTGTGTCCATCGGGTGTCCATTTCGGGACAGTGTGACAGGGGCTTAAGCAACATCGTTATGGGGAAATGCAAGTCTGCGTCCAAATGGTTGGAAGATAAGGAGGAAGGACAATCAATACTGAATATAGTCAATGTGAGGTAAAGTGTGTCGCCAAGGTAACCAGTTAAAACTCGAAGTGGCGATGAGGTCTTGGAAAGGGTCTTAAAAAAGGCCTTACATTGGACTTCAGGATTCCTGCATATACCCTGCACTTTATCCTTGAACCGAAGCGACAGTGGAAAGCAAAGGTAAAGAGTTAGAGGGCAGATAAATGTAAGCACACAGACAGTTAGACAAACTGATATTAGTCTGCTTTAAGCCGGAAGAGTTTTATTTTTAAATGTAGTTTGGGATATTGAACATTCACACTTTTTTGTTAATGAACAAAGCTCATTGTTGAGACAATTGTCATCTGATTTCTGTCAAGATTTGATTAACTTATTCCCTGATCGCATAGTTATTTAAATAAGAATAACTATTAGCAGTTTTGGGTTGTATTTTATTCAGACAAATTCATGTATGGCTTTTTTAAACATTTACAACTCCAATTTTCTTCTAGAAAAATACTTTCCCACTTCTCACAGTGTGGTAGCAGTTTTGTATTTGTGCGCTATCATGTCAGCACAGTATTGAGTCCTGTCTGAATATAGCTGTCATTGCCACACAGGTGGATTTTCTAAATTGTCACAACGATGGTTTGACATTGATAGACGCCAGAAGCCTGACAGCTATGTGTCAGTGAGTCTCAAATCAGTTTCATAAAGACAGTTTTTCTTTTTTACTTAGGTCTTGTATAATATTTCTTGGTTTAATATTGTAGGCGAGTTGTCGCATGCCCTTGGATCTGAACATATTATATTACATTTTTACTGATTGGTGTTATTCAGTCTTACAAACTGGTGTTAACTCGGTCCTGAAGTTAAGTTTGAATAACGTTACAAACATCCAGTCTTCTCCCTCCAGCCTGCCCACACTTATGTTGAATAAGAATCAGCTGAAGTTTTTAAGCTGTCAAATTTCAAATCTTAATGTAGAAAAACCACGGTATAAAATACTATATGGAGTAGGTCGTCTATATACCTCGGTCCTAAGACCTTTAGTGATTTAAAAACTAGCAGTAGCATTTTAAAATCAATTGTTCGGCAGACTGTAATGATCTCAGAACCGGAGTGATGTGATCCACTTTTCTAGTGTCAGTGAGGACTCGAGCAGCAGCGTTCTGGATCAGCTGCAGCTTTCTGATAGATTTTTTAGTGAGACCTGTGAATACACTATTGCAGTAGTCGAATCTACTGAAAATAAAAGCATGGACAAGTTTTTCTAAATCCTGTTGCGACATTAATCCTTGATATGTTCTTCAGGTGGTAGTATGCAGACCTAATAACTGTTGTAATGTGACTGTTAAAATGCAGGGCTGAAGTCGAATAGTCCATTTAGCTTAGGAACCTTCCTAAAGGAGTGAAATGACCCGGAAGTCCCTCAGTGGCAGCCATGATAAGTGCCGTTCGAATTCTCTAGAATGATGAGAATGATAGGAAAGGAGGTTTCAAACTTCCTTTATAACCTCCTTTAGCTTAGGAACCACTGGACCTCCCTAACCGACAGGAGAGGAGGAAATGCTGCCCCACAATGCCTTGCAGCCGCAGCATTTGCCGTCACTCAACAGTCGGCCGTTCACGGAAACAACCGATTATGACCGAGAAATGATATCATGAAAGTTACGGTGCTTATTAAGCTTTTTAAAACATAGGTGGTAAGTTGCCAAAGTGCTTTGTTTTGAACGTTCATCAGTATTATAATCAAAAAGAGAAATATGAACGTTAGTTTTCACTGAAATTATCAAATAACGTCAACATTTTAGTCTTTACTGAGCTGTGTGGGGTTTGTTCAACTTTTAAAAGATGTTTGAATGGTGATATACACCAGTGGTTCCCAAACTTTTTGTGCCCAAGGCACACCAAAGGACAAGTAAAAATCTCAAGGCACACCTATTGTGCAAAATAGCCCTTATAACACGTGTTATCACTCATATCATGTAAAATATCGGTAAATGTGCATAATTATTTACTAATGCCAAATAAAATGTGACAAAGACAACTATATTACTCGTGAATTATTTATTAACGAAATATTTCAGAAATTAATTTGAAACTGTATCAAATTAGGCTTCCTCAAAGCAACAACACACTCATTTAAACCAGACAGGTCACAACATTAAAAATGAGACAAAGGCAATTCAGCACAGAGAACTGTCAATGCAAGGAAGCTGCATTGTCCATGGTCCTGAACTACAAATTATAAATGTAACATTTCAGCAGAGATGGGGTCATTACTAAAAAAAAGTAATATATTACATATTACTTTAAAAAAAGTAATATATTACACTACTTCGTTACTCTCTACATAAAGTAACTCGTTACTTTACTCGTTACTTTACTCGCAGGGTCGGCCCGCCCCTCCCTGCAGGCAGATCACGCAGACTGCTAAAGTTTCAAATGTTCTCTTTAGTTCAGTTTCCATTGTCGCATAAGACTGATCCAGATCCTGAATGTTTTCCTATCTGACCGTGGCTGTCCTCTGTCTCCTGCTATCTGTATATTTTGCGCAGTCTATCTCTGCTCACTCTGTTGCGTCGGCGTGTTCTCCTGCGTGTTGGCCATGTGTTGCACTGGAGCCAGACACCGCAAAGACTTCAGCCGAGCACGTACGAACTGCGCATGCGTGAGTGGCAATAACTCTCCTTACCAGCAGGCGGCGGTAGTGTGTATTCGTCATTCAAAACAGGCAACAACCGGAAGACAGAGAAGAAGAACAGACTGTGATATAAACAAACAACAAATAGCGTGTGCGGTAGCGCTCCACCTTAGCATGTGTTCTTTGCAGGTGCTTGTTGAGGTCTGACGTGGTGTTTACAGCAGTGGATAACAGCTTCTGGCCTGGACACAGTTTGCACCTCACCGTCACATTCCTGTCTATTCTTCGGATGAACTCAAAATAATGGGCATACCTCCACCCCTCGAGAGTTATCGCTGACTCAGCCATGTTTATGTAGCACTGCACGTCGAGATGTGGACGCGCAAGTCGCGCAGATTCCGTACATATAAACCTACAAAGTACTGATATAGTAAATTAAAAAATTATTATTTTTGTGTAGTTGTATATTGCAATAATAACGTATGGTTGTCACAAAATCCCACGGCACACCCGGACTTGGCTCACGGCACACCAGTGTGCCGCGGCACACCGTTTGGGAACCACTGCTCTAAAGTACCGCAGTCTCTTCTCCTAAGTCCTTTTGAATTCTCCTATCCACTATCCCTTAACCCCGTGACGTTTCACTCAGAGGTCAAGGAATAGACGATAGGGTTAGAACTTAGGAGCTGATTTTTAAACTATCCGACTGCAGCCCTGGTCTGAGTCCATCACTACACCTAGATGTCTTGCTTTGTGAGTTACTTTGTAGTCTGCCGACTGAAGCTCTGTGATTACTTTTAATCGGTCCTTCTTTACTCCAAAAACAATGATCTCAGTTTTTTGTTTGTTTAATTGGAGAAAGTTCTGAGTCATCCAGTCAGTGATGTGCTCAATGCACTTGTTCAGTGTTCTAATCGGAGAATAGTCTCCCGGTGTAATTTTAAAATAAATCTGGGTGGCGTCTGCATAGATGTGATAGCTTAGATCGCCCTTTTTAATAATTTCAGCCTGAGGTAGCATATAAATATTAAAAAGCAAAGGTCCTAAGATGGAGCCTTGAGGAACCCCGCATGACATATTTATCAGGGTTGATTTGTAATTGCCCGTTGAGACAAAGTTTGTTCTTCAAGTAGGAGCTAAACCAGTTTAGAGCTGTTGCTGAAACACCCACCCAGTTTTCAAGACGGTCTAACAATATGTTGTGGTCAACAGTATCAAAGGCAGCGCCGAGATATAATAATACTAACACTGATATTCTGCCACTGTCTGTGTTCAAATGGATGTCATTTAAGACCTTAACAAGTGAAGTCTCAGTGCTGTGGTTAGGTCAAAAGCCCGACTGAAACACATCAAAACCGCCAGTTAAAAACATGAAATTACTATAGGAACCACACAATTTTTACTTTTCTGTAAAATGTGCCACAAACTTATTACTGATTGTATTAATCTACATCCTCTTGAGGTCACAAGGTCACAGCACCATGTTCAGGTGGAAGATTTATTTTTGGTTGAATGCCATCGCCCATTAAATCTGTTCAAATCCCATGGCTGGATGCCAAAATGCAACAGAATTAGTTTTGAGTTTTATTATGACTGCCATTACATAAAAGGCATTTTAGTTCTTTAAAAAGAGAGTGCCCTCGAGTTGTTTCGTGTGATTTATACATCTACATATTTCCAAAGAGCACCTTAAACTAAACTTGTTCTGAGTGCAGAGAGTCCTCCTACCCAGACAATGTTTTAATTCCTGATTAGGTTGTTTTCTGAACCTTTTAAAGGCGTCACAGTCCTCCACCTGAGTGTCGTGCAACGTCCCTGCAACAGCTGGCAGCAGAAATCTCATCTATGTTCAGGGACATCGTTGAGTTAAATATCATATGGGATCAGATTTCCATTAATTTACTTATAGTAGATTTTCAAGGTCACTGCGGATGCACACAATTCAGACTCAACCTTCCAGAGACAGAAAACGTCATGATGGAAGCTGAAAGCAGTCGAGCTGAGAGAAATAGATTTGCCACATCTGGGTAGCTGTTAGACTTTAATGAGACAGATACACCTAAGTACCTTCAGTGTCTGGTGTCACCATTATAATAACCTTATTGTTATTCTTTAACATGCGGAAATGTATTTGGAGTGTGAACCCTCATTACAACATTATAATAACTGACATCGAGTGGTGCAAGGATGAGTTTTAAAACCCAGAAATGAGTCAGCATTTTACCACTTTTGGTTCCATGTCTCCCAAATCAACGGTTTTCTGAATTTGCTTTTGGTTAGATGCCTGAAATAGATCTGTGATTAACACAAGCTGAAGATATTAACGTTTTGTTCAACAACATAAAATAGATCAGTAAATACCCCACTCAATATACAGTATGTCTTAAAAAAATCAGTTGCTAACAAGTGTAAATGAGACTACTGGACGTCATCGCTCCGCACATTAGCCACCTTTAGCTTAGCTTTGGAAGTCATGTGATTATGACTTTTATACTTCTGGTGATTGCGTTTTTAGCTTCAAAAATCATAAAAGAGGTTTTAATATGTGGAGATTATCTTGCTGGACGTAACGTGCAAGTATCACAAAAATGTTTGTTTGGCACACATCTTATTTCTGCAATATTCCAAAATCCAATGAAAAAATTCCATTGCTTTTAGTCAAGGGACCCAGGGCAATTCTAACTGCTAATGCTAACTACAACATAAGTCGTCACTGCCACACTTTATTGGCTGTCCATTATGCAGGAGATATGTTTTTTAAATTTTAAATGTTCTTATATTTTTATTGAAGACACATAGAAAAGACATGTGGTACATTGATAGGAACCTGAGTTACAAATGTTCCACAGTTCAAAGCTACTAGTGTTCAGCAGTCTCTACTAAAGAAATGTTTTTAATATAACAACACTACTTTCCAACAACCTGGTGATGTTCTTCCTTTTGATTTTGCTGTTTCTGGTAAATTAAAATGATTTCCTCCTCCCTCCTGTAACAGGTTGATACACGGGGGACAGTTCCTGAATGGTTTGGCCGGCCCTACCATAATGAGCGCCGGCCCCTTCCTCTCCACCACATGGTTCGCCCCGGACCAGAGAGCCACAGCGACGGCCGTGGCCTCCCTCTTCTCCTACCTGGGGGGCGCTGCTTCCTTTATAATCGGACCTCTGGTGGTCCCGGCCCCCAACAACACCCAGACGTTCACCTCTACGGTATCAGTGGGTGACGAGAACTTCATCCGAGAAAGAATCCAGATGGTTATGTATGCAGGTACTAATGGAAAGCGAGAACTTCAGAGCAGTGGCGGTTCTAGACCAATTTTACTGGGGGGGCCAGTTATTTCACGAGGGGCACAATAAAAGCAGGTTAAAAAGACAAAGACAGTATAAAGTAATTGTGTAAAATAAACATAAAATACAGTCAAGTACTTTGCCGTACTTAGTTCATCAGAACTCTTTAGTTCTCATGAACTAAGTACAGATCGCGTTCACACCGGAATAAGTTCCTGAGGGAGGATTAGGCAAATGAAGCCGCTGACGTCACTTCTTCTTCTTCTGCTTTGGGTTTACTGGCAGGCCGCAAACCACTTCACGGCGTATACTGCCACCAGAAGTCCCCGGCCGGAAGTCCCCGGAGTTGGGGACTGGCTTCAGTAGAAGCTGCAGCAGCAGTTTTTTCCATTTAGAGTATTTGTTTTAGTAACTTTAAGTGACAATTTAATTAAAAAACATAAACAGTATTTGCTTTTATAAGGTAATGAACAGTTTAATCTCCACTGTACATTCGGGTCTCTGATTTGATTTAGTTCCAATAAATCGTAATATCGTAACCTTTTTTTTGGATGGGGGCCACAGGGGGGGTCCCTTGTCAGTGTTACAAGGGCACTGGCCCCTGTTGCCCCCCCCCCGTAGAACCGCCCCTGCTTCATAGGGCACGAAGGATCGATAGCACATAATTTCTACATCATGTCAGCCCCGTCTAGGGACATAAAACATAAAAACAATCAGGCCGGGGGATCCAAAAATGTTGCACAAATGCCAAAAAGCCCAATTACACTGTTCATAACCGCCCGCTGCAAATTAGATCGCTGCGACTGTTATGCTTAACTGACTCAGAAAATTAAAAGCACGCCGAAAGGAGAAACAAGCGCGTTGTAATAGATTGAGGCTGCAGCTTTTTGTTCAACCCAAGGTAGTATAATTATTAAGTTTCAAAAGGACAAAGCAGACACCCGTGTGTGCAACTAAAGTTTTAGAGGTCATCGAAAGAAAGATCAAAACGTCAGATCGATGTGAGGGAAAGAATAACCAATCAAAGTTTGAGAGGTTAAGAAATGGCAATGGAGCTTTTGCAAAACAACCAAATAGTAAAAAAGTGTTATTAACCAGTGCTTGTCTAAGTTTCATGAGTCTTTTAGATGAGGTGAAATGACTCTGACTGTCTTATATTTGTAATAACAAGTATGTCTTTTATCTTTTGTCCCTGTTCTCTGGCAGAGTTAGCTGCGATTGCTTTCCTCTTCGTGGCCGTCCTGATTTATTTCCCGGCCCGTCCACCCGTCCCTCCCAGTGTGGCGGCTGCGAGCCAGAGACTCGGTTACAGGAGCAGCATCTGCAGACTTCTAAGGTATAACCACACACACACACACACACACACACACACACACACACACACACACACACACACACACACACACACACACACACACACACACACACACACACACACACACACACACACACACACACACACACACACACACACACACACACACACACACACACACACACACACACACACACACACACACACACACACCTGGTGAAGGACACACAGCACACACACAGTTTTCTGATAGAACCATCTCTCACCTCTTTAAGACTCCAGGCTGAAAGAGTACCCAGATCCTATTTTGAGCCCTTTTCTCACAACATTTCTTGATGTAAGGAAACATGCCACAAGACAAACTCCTAAAATGCTTTTGTGTTTAAAGAGGACATATTATGCTAATTTTCAGGTTCATATTTGTATTTTGTGCTTCGACTATTTTGAGCCCTGTCTGCTCTGATTGGTTAGCTAGCCGACTCTGCTGTGATTGGGCAACCGCATAGAGATGTCCCGCCTCTTAGGCTATGTTACAGAAGTAAACAAAGGAGTCCAATGGTGGAATTTCAGGCTGGGGGGGGAGTGTGTGGGAGAGAAACTCCCTCTGGAGGAAACTTTGTGATGTTAGCCTTTGCAGACCATTTACATTTACACAAAAACCCCAAAACATAACAAGGCCTCTTCAAAAACCGTAGTCCACGAACCAATCATATACGTCACGGTGACTACCTCCTCTCTTTATACACAATCTATGGTTGGCACTATTATTCCCATACATTATTCAGTATGCCTTACATGACGTGTCCATGATTATATTTGGGTTGTAGACGTGTGATCTAATTCTCAGATGCTGTTTTGTTTGACGACCTTAGACTAAGGGAGCAGATTGGTCTTATTTGCTGATGCATTGCGTGCTGCTTGTCTCTGAAAGTTGAAGTGACAGAGTCTTGCGCTGGAGAAGGATGAGGAATCTTAATGAAGGGGGTCTGCCACTCACCATCTGCTTGGGTTGTTATCAAAGAAACCCCAGCCTCTCCCTCTGGATTAATTACTAAGCTATAATACACTGGTTGCTTCTGAAATCAACATCATCCTCTGCATCGGGGTCAACCTTCAGTGTATTCTCAAAGCGGCACTCATGCATGCGGTTACAGAAAGAAAGTCTATGATGACAAGGTCTTGAATCTCACTAGGGATGCATTTATTGATGTTTCACAATCACCACCTTTGTTTATTTCCTCTCCGGGAAAGGCATAAGGGAAGAGCTTAGAGAGGAGGTAGAGACGGAGATTGAATCACTCTCCAGAGACACCCTGAAGACTGCAGCCTGTCACCAAGGGCGTGTATTTGTCAAAACAAGTTCACAACTAGAAGGCCTACTTTACTAGTGTGCCGCCTGCCACATAATAACATATTAACCTGTGTTTCTTATCAAATATAGGCAGTGGCCTGTCTAGACCAATTCTTCTGGGGGGGCTAGTTAAAGGGGACGCATTAGATGTGGGACAGAAAGACAAAATTTAGGATGTCAACGCTTTTAGGTTAGTATAAAGTCCTAGGAGACAACCTAAGAGACCATGATTTAATTATTGTGTCAGTAACTTAGTTAAAAAGATATTAAAAACCAAACAAAACACATTTGTGTCCACTTCAGCTTAAGTTAAAGCACACTGTCTGTTGAACACTATCACAATTGATTTAATCAGACCCTTCTTTCGGAGGGTGTTCAAAGGAGGATCCAAGCAAGTAAGCAAGTAAGTAAGTAACAGGGTTCTTACGTCATTAAAAACCTGGAAAAGTCATGGAAATTCAAAATGCAAATTCCAGGCCCTGGAAAAGTTATGGAAAACAAAATGTTTCAACTTTTCACATTTCCATGGACAAGTCATGGAAATGTAACCAAAGTTGCATCAAATATAATTTATATTTGAGCTAATCGCCAAAATGATAATACTATAATGATAATAAATACTGTATCGTATAGTAATGAAACGTAACATGGCATTTAACTGTCGAGGTATTATTTTAGATAGGCACAACATGTTTCATATGCAGACCTTATTTTCCAGCTCACCATGTTAAAATGAAAATGTTTCAGTGGTCCCGCTGAGAAAGAGTAATTTTTTTGGTCATGGAAAATTAGGTAAAGGTCATGGAGAAGTCATTCAAAGTCATTGGTGAAAAAGTGTATGAACCCTGAAGTAAGTAACATTTATTTATAAAGCGCTTTTCACAGACATAGTCACAAAGTGCTTGACAAAGCCTTAAAACATCATACGAATAAAGACGTGCTAAAAACACAATACATTGTGAAACCCACAATAGAGACACAATAAAAACATACAATAAGATAGAATAAAAGCACACAAGAAGTTACCCAAACGCCTGCCCAAACAGGAATGTCTTTACATGACATTTAAGAGTCTACAAGCCTAGTCCAAGACCTTTCGTAAGCCTACCTTATGCAATGAGAAGATTGTTCACATATTGCTCTCATGTCTTCCCATAACACCGTTGAAACAAGCATCCCACATTTATTATGCATACTTTACAATACAATACAACTTTATTTATAAAGCACTTTAAACCTCCAGACCAAAGTGCTGTACAGGCAAATAGATAAAACACAGCTCAGCTCACACACACCATAAAACAAGTACAAGTAAAAACAAAAAAACAATTTAAATGCAAAAAAGCAACACTCTAAATCAGGGGTCTCCAACACGTCGATCGCGAGCTACCGGTAGCTCGCGGGCAGCTTTTCAGTAGCTCGCCGCTCGATTATCGATTATAGCGTAGTAACGTTGCTTCTTGATTTTTCGGCCGCGGCCGGACAATAAAGTGTTTTTATTTTAGAATTGTTTCTGTCATACAAATATAAAATTGGTCGGTGACGCAGAGATCAAGGAGCAGATGCGACAGCGGCACACCGACACCACACACGGAGCAGTCTGCTTCTCCAGCAGCACCAGTCCAGAACCAACAGCAGAATGACCCGCTCTGAATCAGTCCGCGTCGCTGCGGCTCAGAGACACACAGGGAGGGATTTGTGTTTTTGAAAAACACTCGTTATCGTCATGTCAGGTTTTTGGTGGATTCAATCAAGTCTTGGATTGCAGAGTATGAATGTCCTCTTGCTATTTTCAGTTGCTAAATACGTGTGTAAAGTTTGTGAAGGCAGGAGGAAAGCTTCCACGATCACCGTCTCCTCTCCGTTCCTCCAAACCCCGCCCCCTCCCCTAATGACTGACAGTGACCCGATAGAAACTTTATTATTCACTTAATCACTGATTGAGATGATGAAGCTAACTTAATCTCATACATTATGGGATTAATGCAACAGTGAGACAGAGAATGTAAGTGTGCACCCACATGCACTATTTTTGTTTTTATAATGTTGTTGTAAATACTCCTGTTGTCAGCTGTGTTCAGACTTAAGTCATGTGTGTGATGCCTCATTCAAGACATTCACGGAGCGTCCACACTACAGCTCCAAAAATAGCTTGGAGCTGGGCGTGTCTGGAGCTTGGGGATTTTATTCAAGCAACACGGCCAACAACCAATCACATGAATCTCCCGCCCCCGACATACAAAGCAAAAACCCCCGGGGATTTTATGCGAGCAATATATATATAAACTCCCCAAACAGGCGAAAACCTACCAGTTTCCCCCACTGCCTCTGCCGCCTCCCTCCATGCCTGGTTCCTCCGGTTTGTATCCCGGTAGGTGAAGAGGGTCTGGTCATACAAAACCGGGTGATTCGCTACGGCGATAGTTAGTTTCTCCTCCGACTTTTTTTGAAAATATAGAAATGAACGGCGGGATATCTCTCCCAGTTTAGACGCGGTTTGATTGGCTAGCGCTTCAGCTGTCAGATTTTGGGAAACGGGATTTGATTGGCTGGCGCTGGCTACTCCGGCGTCCAGGCGACCAGAAGTTGAACAATGTTCAACTTCTGGTCGCCTGAGACGCCTCGCTCGGCTACCCACAATTCAGTTCGGCGAAAAAGCGCGGCTACGTGACGTCACCCCATTGAAAGTGAATGGGCAGCTTGGAGCTGCTTGGAGCTTTCGACGCTCTCGACGCTGTAGTGTAGACGGGCCGTAAGTGTCCTTTTTTTAACAGAAGACCGTTGCTAGAAGCTGCAGCTAGACTGCAGAAGCATTAAGTCTTTATTTGGTTCTGTTCTACAGACCTTTGTGAAGCAGATTTTTCTGACATGAATGAAATCTAAATACAGAACAAGACTGACTGATGAACATTAAAATGACTATTAGAGTGAACCTAAGTGGGTACACTCCAGCATACACCTGTGTGGTGGACTCCATGCAGCGCCATTCATCTCACTGACTGTGAAAAAGAGTGAATGCACTTATTTTACACATGTGCCATAAGATGCTTGCAAGGTGGTGATTAAGGTGATGTACTTACTATGAGGGCCATATTAATATGTGAGAAATTGTCATTTTCTTGGACCTTGATGTGAAGTTAAGATTTTAGATAAGCTTTAGGTATTGCAATTTCACACGTGTACAAAAGTAGCTTAATTCAACTGATGAGTGCTATGTGAATAAATGTAAGCAATGTAGCTCTTGGCCATTTTCATTTTTTCAAAGTAGCTCTCAGGTGGAGAAAGGTTGGTGACCCCTGCTCTAAAAGATGTTGAAACGCCAAATGTTAAAACGCTAAGGAGAAGAGGTGGGTTTTAAGAAGCGATTTAAAAGCAGGCCGTGTGGAGGCCTGTCTGGTCTCCAGGGGCAGAGCGTTCCACAGTTTGGGAGCCGCTACAGAGAAGCAACGTCCCCTCTGAGCTTTGACCTGGTTTTAGGCACCTTCAGGAGCAGTTGGTCCGCTGACCTGAGAGGGCGGCTCGGCGTGTAGTGCTGTAGCAGCTCAGCAAGGTATGGTGGGGTCATGCCATTTAGGGATTTAAAAGTAAATAAAATAATTTTAAAATGGATCCTAAAATAAATTGGCAGCCAGTGGAGAGAAGCTAAAACAGGGGAAACTAAACTACTTTAGTCCTGGTTGCAGGTTTTTCTCAAGATAAATTACTTGGTATGTTTTTCCAAACTAGCTCGTCTTACCATTGTTTAGTTTTACATTTGTAGCTGCTCCACTGTTAGATGCTGACCCACGTCTCTTCTGTCCTTCTTCCACACTGCCCCCACATTTAACCACATTATACAAATGAATCTGAATGTAGGGGACATCATTGGATTTTTTTTTTTAAATATATTTTCTATTGATGTTTGGCAGCAAACAATTACACGGTGTTTTTTCAAGACATAGCAATTGTACATCTTAAGTTTGTCTGTCCGAAATGCCTTAATACAATGTAGTAAAAAGTACGAACAATACGAACATTAGGGAGTGATCCTAACCCTAAAAATAAAATGAGGTTTTACGAAATCAGTCCACTTTCTCCATCATATCATTGGCTATTTCAAAGAGTGATGGGCACATGTCCCCATTGCAATTGCCCTTCGCTCGTTCCACCAGGGCAGTCTTGGTCCAGCAGCCACTGTTTGCCTTGCTTGTGGAGGAATGTTGCCTATGGCAGTGGCCGCAGATTAAAGGGGAAGGACACTCTGGGTAAGGGTAGCCGGGGAGTTGGCCTTGCCTTGTTGGCTACACTCGGTCCCCTGCAGAATGAAATATCTTCACTGCAGTGCCATGCTGTCCACAGTCCTCTGAGCAGCGCAGTGAGGCTTAACTCCCTGTAAGAGCTCCCTTGGATAGATGACAGGAACCGGGCTGATAGCAACCCAATGCATGGTTCTGGACAGATGCACGCACACGCACACACACACACACACACACACACACACACAGACCGAGACCGGCCAACTTAACTAGGCCATACAGCTGGGAGGGTTTCTGTTCCACCAGTGATAGGCAGCTTTCCAGTGAGGCTGTATCTCAATCCAGCAGCATCGCGACTTATAGATATCCTGCAGGGACGGAGCAAACAGAAAACTGATTTCCGAGTCTAATGTTTCCATATGCACTCATGCAGGTAGCAGACAGACCCTTTAGAAACATAGGAATACAACTTTAAAGAGCCATGCATTTATATTTAATACTGAAAGATTGAATGGCTCGGTTAAAGGGGCCCCATTATGCTGATGTTCAGGTGTATATCAGTATGTAGTGTCTATTTTAAAGAGTCCTCTCCTGCTGATGTTCAGGTGTATATCAGTATGTAGTGTCTATTTTAAAGAGTCCTCTCCTGCTGATGTTCAGGTGTATATCAGTATGTAGTGTCTCTACTTTAAAGAGTCCTCTCCTGCTGATGATCAGGTGTATATCAGTATGTAGTCTCTACTTTAAAGAGTCCTCTCCTGCTGATGTTCAGGTGTATATCAGTATGTAGTGTCTCTGCTTTAAAGAGTCCTCTCCTGCTGATGTTCAGGTGTATATCAGTATGTAGTGTCTCTACTTTAAAGAGTCCTCTCCTGCTGATGTTCAGGTGTATATCAGTATGTAGTGTCTCTACTTTAAAGAGTCCTCTCCTGCTGATGTTCAGGTGTATATCAGTATGTAGTGTCTCTACTTTAAAGAGTCCTCTCCTGCTGGTGTTCAGTTGTATATCAGTATGTAGTGTCTCTACTTTAAAGAGTCCTCTCCTGCTGATGTTCAGGTGTATATCAGTATGTAGTGTCTCTACTTTAAAGAGTCCTCTCCTGCTGATGTTCAGGTGTATATCAGTATGTAGTGTCTATTTTAAAGAGTCCTCTCCTGCTGATGTTCAGGTGTATATCAGTATGTAGTGTCTCTACTTTAAAGAGTCCTCTCCAGCTGACGTTCAGGTGTATATCAGTATGTAGTGTCTCTACTTTAAAGAGTCCTCTTCTGCTGATGTTCAGGTGTATATCAGTATGTAGTGTCTCTACTTTAAAGAGTCCTCTCCTGCTGATGTTCAGGTGTATATCAGTATGTAGTGTCTCTACTTTAAAGAGTCCTCTCCTGCTGATGTTCAGGTGTATATCAGTATGTAGTGTCTCCATGCTCTAATGTTCAAAAAGTTCTTTATTCTTCTCTTACTGCCTGTGCTGCAGCACCTCTTTTCAGCCTCTGTCTGAAACCAGAGCCCAGCCTGCTCTGATTGGTTAGCTGGCCGGCTCTGTTGTGATTGGTCAACCGCTTAAGAGATGTCCCGCCCCTTAGCCTATCAGGTACAATGTGTTGGAGCGCTAGCCAATAGAATCGTTGCCATTGCAGACCATTGACATGCACACGAACCTATATAACACACTACAGGAAAGGGAAAACCCCACAGAGCATCATAGGGTCTCTTTAATTTGAAGTCTCATTGCATTTATCAGTTCCATTAACTGATTCAAATTTAAATACTAACATAAATCCACGGTGTGCTGCGATCGTGTTTTAATTATCTCAGACTTTGAAGCCTTTAGTGTATTAATAATCACCACCAGTCACAGACAGACAGGTACAATTAAGGGATGCATGGATCCAGATTTGTCTTTTACAAAACAATGCCTCGACATTCCTGATCATATCCCAGTGCTCTCTGTTCAAATGCCTCACTGACTTAACCACATTTTATTACATTACACGTCATTTATCCAAAGCAACTTACATACACTTTAATACCGGACACTATGGGGACTATTTAGGGTTAAGTATCTTCCCCAAGGTCACTTTGACATGTCGACTGCAGAGGCTGGGGATGGAACCATTGACTCTCTGATTGGTAGACGCCCATTAACTGTTATCTTTCTTTTTTTCTTGCTTGTAAAGAGCTTTGAGCACCGGGAAAAGCGCCATATAAATAACATGTAGTATTATTATTATCATTATTATTACTTGCTGTGTGACTAAAAATGAGATTTCTTCCATGATCTAATAAATGCAGCATAAATAATTTGTAATGCCATTGATGAGTAAAGTGTATTTAAAGTGGATTGGTCACATGTGGATGATACCTGATCTGCTTACAAATATCAGTCAGTTACTCTGCCTGATACACGTGTTTCTGTTCATCCATTTAGACCAGGGGTGTCAAACTCAAGGCCCGGGGGCCAAATCCGGCCCGCCACTTCATTTTATGTGGCCCACAAGAGCTTGCAAAGAATATAATAAGTTTATTATAATGTTACGTGCCGCTTTACAGGAGAACGTTGCCCATAAACTACATGTCCCACAATGCATCTCATTTTGTGACATACACAATGAAGAGACTTGCAATGATTTGCCCTAGACTTCTGCTTTCAGACATAGTTAATTATTAAGTTATTACCCTATCCGATAATAATCCAATGCAGAGGAAATATTGTAAAATTATACATTATTTTATATTTATTATCTATATTTATCTATGTATATTTATTTATATAGTCTTAAAGTTACCACCGGCCCTTTGAGTGCAACCATAATTCTAATGTGGCCCGCGATGAAATTGAGTTTGACACCCCTGATTTAGACTGTCAGAGTCTGAGCACTGGTTAACGATGTTCAGCATCATGTGTGCTTCCAGCTGTTCACATCTGCCTCCTCAGCAGCAGTGTAATCAGAGCCTGAATGTCTTTGCACGAGGTGTACAAGTTAGCATTGTATTCTGATCCACAGTGCGTGGGAATGCTCAACAGCCCAAAGCCTGAGTATTGATGATCCCCAGCCCCCTCGCACTCACTGTAGCTCTGAAAGTTGTCGTCTTGATGCATTGATCTCCGACCGGGTCTGCCAAGGACAAATGGCACTTAGCTGATGACACCGCCAGCTCTGGGGCTTCTTCGGAAATATTTTATTACCATCAGGAGAGGAAAGGGAAAACACATTTCCCCTCACTTACAAGTCTGCTAGCTCTAAATAAGCACCCGGACTCTGCAAAAGGTGCATAGTATTTGATTTCTTGCTGTTATCGCAAGGTTAATGAAAAGGGTGCAGGGAGGAGGGCGAAGAGGGTGCTCCATCACGGTGCTTTTTATGACCGTCCCTCGATACTCTCCCCAAGGCCAAGTAGCTTCAGACTGCTTAGTACAAGACAGCAGTGTTTGTTTTTCTGCGGATAAAAGAGAGTCATTGTTAGAAGTGAACCAGTGTCAGGAAAGGGAAAAGGGTGTGCATGTTTACAGCAACAGGGCTTTGTGTCTGGGGACAAGTTCCCTGTGTAGTCTGCAACACAAAAACTGTCTGTAGGTGTGTGTGTGAACTTTATCAGTGTGTGTGTGTTGAGCGTTTGAAGACATGACGGGGATGCAGGATGCCCAAGGTGTTCTCCAGATGTCCCTCGTGATACTGCTCAGGATGCCGCCTGCATTATAATGACCAAGAATATAAATCCAGGGTCCATAAGAAGAAAATGGAGCAGGAAAACAAAACGATACATGAATCTGTCGCCTGCCGTGCCAGACGCGGCTCATTTGTCAGTCGCCCAATGATTCTAATCATATTGTTTGGGTCGAGGAGGTGCCACTGATTTAAAGCAGCATGCCACCTCATTGGGCGAAGGTGATAATCGCGGGTGTTCCAAGTGATTGTAATTGGGTTGCATGTGATTGGAGGGGTGCCATAGATATGGATATGCATACATAACGAGGCATATGGAGGTGTCTCTTTCTCTTTGTGTCTCCTGTTGATCAGAGCACACTGTGAGACATCGGCTGACAGCTCGGATCAGACCCTGCAGCACACGATCTGCAGCCTGAAGCCGTTCATTACAGCCGCGAGGGGATGCTTATTTTTATCACCTGTTCGTACAGTTTCGTTTCACCTGATAACTTCATAAGCAATACACTTAGCTAGTGTTGAGAACTTGCGCTGATTTATCAATGGGCCAATGGAAAGGAAAGTAGAACAACCTTAAAGTGGACCTATCATGCTATATTTGAAACATATATTGTAGGGCCATGCCTATATAAAACATGTCTGTGAAGTTTTTTTTTCAAAATACCAAACAGATCATGCATTTTAGCCATGCCTCATTTCGCTCTATTTGCTCTATTCCAGCCCTGTCTTCACAAGGGCTGATTCTGTGGCAAATGAGCTGCAGTTTCTGAGGCACGAGTGTCATGTTACCATGCTGTTACCATGCCACGGCAACCTCTCATTCCCCTGATTGGTGGAGAGTTGCCCATATAAGCGGGGCTCCTTGTTTCTGACGTCAGAGATATTTCAAATCTGTATCAGATCCGTTGCAGCCCCGTTTTTATAGATTTGGGTACGGAGGAAAAGAGAGACGGTTGTGTTTACTGACACTTGGTGAGTGCCCTGACGCACCGGGGACACACATTCATGTATAAAAGACGTACACAGGTGCATTTTGCATGATCGGTCCCCTTTAAGATAAGAATGACTTACTGCTTTAACCTTTATGATGTTGTTGTAAATGCATAATGTTGCGTTTTACTCATTACAGTAAGTTGGTCTAGGGCAGAGGTCTGCAACCTTTACTATCAAAAGGGCCACTTTCCCCCTCTGCCACCAAATACGGTTTTTTTTTTGGAGCCCCAAAACATATTTGATAACACAGCTGTTGTTAAGTGAGGACAACATCGGCTGACTGAAATGTCTCCTATAAAGCGAATCTGCATGGTATGTCCTACCTGATGCCCCGAAACAAATATATATATTGCGGGATATTCAATCATTTTAACCCTATCTAAAGTTAAAGCCTTTTATTGTCATTATACACAGAGTATAACGAGATGCAGAGTGCAACTCTGTCCCGGTGTGCAAAAAATACAAACAAATACATAACACTAAAAAACACAGCAATAGGACATACAATCATACGGGGGAATAAATAGTTAAAAATATTGATTAAAAAAAAAATAGTATATAAAGTGCATTAAAAGTGTGTGTATGTGTGAGAATGGTTACAGTTATTATTATGTGTGGTGGTTGAGCAGCCTGACGGCCCAGGGGTAGAAGCTGTTTTCGAGTCTGTTTGTCCGTGACTTGAAGCTCCTGTCTCTCCTCCCAGAAGGCAGGAGAGAGAACAGTCTGTGACCCGGGTGAGAGCTGTCCTTTATGATTTTGTTAGCTCTGCTGAGGCAGCGGGAGGTGGAGATGTGTTCCAGAGAGGGCAGCGGGAGGTGGAGATGTGTTCCAGAGAGGGCAGCGGGAGGTGGAGATGTGTTCCAGAGAGGGCAGCGGGAGGTGGAGATGTGTTCCAGAGAGGGCAGCGGGCAGCTGATGGTTTTCTCTGCCATCCTGATCACTCTCTGCGGGGCTTTCTTGTCCGCAGCTGAGCATCCTGCATACCACCCCGAAATGGAGTATGACAGCACGCTCTCTATTTCTATATCTATTTTAAACTGAAAAGATAACAGACCTTAATCTGACCAACACATGTGCAACAAACAAATCTAAATGTTCAAATTCTGTTACGCTTAGACTCAAAGTAGTTTTAAAACTACTGACCCGACCCATTATAAGTCTGGACTGATCACTACTACATCTACTCTAGTAGAAGTAGTCTACTTCTTCTAAACAAACTTCTGCGTGTTAAATACCAAACAAGAAACTGTGTCAATGAATCATTGATGTGCGGTGAACTATTTATTGGTTCCCTGTGGAGCTTGATTTGTATACTTGAGAAGTCAAGATAGTTTCACCCAGAGGACAGCAATGGGACCAACCTGCCTACACAATTATCCCAACAGTCTTGTTCACAGCGTGTGTGGATAGTAAATAAACCAGAGGGGAACAACACAACAAACCAAAATAACTGTAGGTCCAGCTATCAACTACAGTTTGTCCTACAGACATTCAGGAATAGTTCTTGTTTATCTCATCAAAGATGCTTTTTTATTATTTTATCTTAAGTTGTCCTTATTGTCTGTTTAAACAATCAGGATACATTTAGGTACTGTAAGAAAGACAGGCATCGTTTTGGCTCCAAGTGCATTGACAATAACTTGTTGCTATGTCGTTGGCTTTGGGTTTTCATCTAGTGATTCATAGGCACACCTGTTCAAAGCACTCATTCATATGGGACAACCAGAACACAGACAATTGACTTGTAAGACTCTTTATGTGAATTGCATTTTAAATCTGTGTCTCCTTTAGTAACGTGCGCTTCGTGATGATAGCGCTGGCCTATGCGGTCCCCACAGGAGTGATCGCCGGCTGGGCAGGAGTCCTGAACATGGTGCTTACACCCGCTAAAATCAGCCAGGTAAGCAACAAACACGCACGCACGCACACATACACACACACACGCACGCGCACACACACATACACACCATGTATACATCGCTTCAGGGGACATTACATTGACTTGCATGCATTTCCTGGAGACTTATCCTAACCTTAACCATAACCAACACATGCCTAACCCTAACCAAGTCTTCACCCTAAAATTAATGATCCCCCTCATGGGGACCTCCATTGTGTCCCCATAAGGGAGGCGAGTCCCCACACGTGACTATGTAAACAGATTTAGGTCCCCACAAGTATAGTAATGATAGGCCACACACACACACACATACACACACACACACACACGCACACACTTAGACGGCCAGTCCGTGCCTTTACTTGAAAAGTTTACCAACTTCTTTTTTGTGTCGCAGCTCTCAATCAGATGTATTTGTCTTTTTAATAATTCAAAAGACAAATACATCTGATTGACACAGAGAATTATATATAACCTTTATCTTTTCAATATGTCCATTTTAATAAGTAGGCACTTTTGGTTTGGGGACCATTGTTTTTTGTCCACATTTTGCAAAAAACTAATCCGTACAGGCAATTTCCAAAAACCCTACGATCAAAGAGTTTGAAGTTGATTGAATCGTGAGCACTTATTCTCTGGTCTTCAATTTGTTTACCCTTCAGGTGCTTAAGTTGCATGACAGAGAAACAGAAGCTCCTCTTGAATATCTGCATTACACTGTGCCAGGATTTCACAGACCTTTCTAAGTATACCCCTCTCACAACAGAACAAATCGCTTTCTCTTCTGGCTGCATCTTGAAGTACCTTTCAGAAATGTCTTTTGTCTCCTGCCTGATATTATCCTTCTGGCGCTCTTTAATGCCAGCGCATATAAATACAGGATAGCTATTTAAAGTAGAGCCGATATATTGGAGATGTTGAGGTATAATTAACCCCAAGGCTCCTGTACTAACATGAGAAGTATATTACTGTTAAGAAATGCCTCCAGATAGCTTAACTTTACTATTAAAAGAGTCCTCTCCTGCTGGTGTCAGGTGTATATCAGTATGTAGTGTCTCTACTTTAAAGAGTCCTCTCCTGCTGATGTTCAGGTGTATATCAGTATGTAGTGTCTCTACTTTAAAGAGTCCTCTCCTGCTTATGTTCAGGTGTATATCAGTATGTAGTGTCTCTGCTTTAAAGAGTCCTCTCCTGCTAATGTTCAGGTGTATATCAGTATGTAGTGTCTCTACTTTAAAGAGTCCTCTCCTGCTGATGTTCAGGTGTATATCAGTGTGTAGTGTCTCTACTTTAAAGAGTCCTCTCCTGCTGATGTTCAGGTGTATATCAGTATGTAGTGTCTCTACTTTAAAGAGTCCTCTCCTGCTTATGTTCAGGTGTATATCAGTATGTAGTGTCTCTGCTTTAAAGAGTCCTCTCCTGCTAATGTTCAGGTGTATATCAGTATGTAGTGTCTCTACTTTAAAGAGTCCTCTCCTGCTGATGTTCAGGTGTATATCAGTGTGTAGTGTCTCTACATGTCTCCATGCTTTAATGTTCAAAAAGCTCTTTATTGTTCTCATGCTGCCTGTGCTGCAGCACCTCTTTGCACCCTCTGTCTGAAACCACAGCCCAGTCTGCTCTGATTGGTTAGCTCTGTTGTTATTGGTCAACCGCTTAGAGATGTCCCGCCCCTTAGTCTATCACGTACAATGTGTTGGAGCGCTAGCCAATAGAAACGCGAGTGTTACATAGTGATGTCTAAAGGAAAGGGAAGACTCAAAAAGCTTGATAGAACACCTTTAACCTGTAAGATGTGGCCATAATTTAGTTTAAAACATTAATATAAACATTTTCAATATTTTATAAATGCTGCCTCTCATTTCTTTAGAGCATGTGGCTAGACAAGTAGAGTGTGGTTCAGGTTAGAGAAAAAGCTCCGTATACTTTTACATCTCCCTGGTCTCGACAAAGCAGAGTGTCAGAAGATCTTTCTGGTTGTCATCAGGCAGGAGAGGAGATCACACCTCCATCTTCATACCTGAGCGGGCACACGCGCATGCCAACTTGTTCTTAGATTTCATTTGTTCTTGAAAGATTTTGAGCTAGTTAAGAAGAAAGTGTGTTATAGATAATAAGGTGAGTTATAGGATATCCCCGGGGTAGAACACTTTGAGCTTAAAAATAAAACAGGATGGATGTGTTTCTAAACATAGGTGGTGGAGGAGGAGGACTGAAGCAGCAACAGATTTCTAACAAATGTTCTGAAGGCGTGGATGTTCTTTTTTAAAGTTAAACTGAGGTAAAATGCTGAACAGCCACATGCTCTAAAGAAATGAGAGGCAGCATTTAAAAATTATTGAAAATGTTTAATTAATGTTTTAAGCGAAATTATGGCCATATCTTACAGGTTAAAGGTGTTCTTTCAAGCTTTTTTTACATCCTGATATACACCTGAACATCAGCAGGAGAGGACTCTTTAAAGTAGATACACTACATACTGATATACACCTGAACATCAGCAGGAGAGGACTCTTTAAAGTAGAGACACTACATACTGATATACACCTGAACATCAGCAGGAGAGGACTCTTTAAAGTAGAGACACTACATACTGATATACACCTGAACATCAGCAGGAGAGGACTCTTTAAAGTAGAGACACTACATACTGATATACACCTGAACATCAGCAGGAGAGGACTCTTTAAAGTAGAGACACTACATACTGATATACACCTGAACATCAGCAGGAGAGGACTCTTTAAAGTAGAGACACTACATACTGATATACACCTGAACATCAGCAGGAGAGGACTCTTTAAAGTAGATACACTACATACTGATATACACCTGAACATCAGCAGGAGAGGACTCTTTAAAGTAGATACACTACATACTGATATACACCTGAACATCAGCAGGAGAGAACTCTTTAAAGTAGAGACACTACATACTGATATACACCTGAACATCAGCAGGAGAGGACTCTTTAAAGTAGATACACTACATACTGATATACACCTGAACATCAGCAGGAGAGAACTCTTTAAAGTAGAGACACTACATACTGATATACACCTGAACATCAGCAGGAGAGGACTCTTTAAAGTAGAGACACGACATACTGATATACACCTGAACATCAGCAGGAGAGGACTCTTTAAAGTAGAGACACTACATACTGATATACACCTGAACATCAGCAGGAGAGGACTCTTTAAAGTAGAGACACTACATACTGATATACACCTGAACATCAGCAGGAGAGGACTCTTTAAAGTAGAGACACTACATACTGATATACACCTGAACATCAGCAGGAGAGGACTCTTTAAAGTAGAGACACTACATACTGATATACACCTGAACATCAGCAGGAGAGGACTCTTTAAAGTAGAGACACTACATACTGATATACACCTGAACATCAGCAGGAGAGGACTCTTTAAAGTAGAGACACTACATACTGATATACACCTGAACATCAGCAGGAGAGAACTCTTTAAAGTAGAGACACTACATACTGATATACACCTGAACATCAGCAGGAGAGGACTCTTTAAAGTAGATACACTACATACTGATATACACCTGAACATCAGCAGGAGATAACTCTTTAAAGTAGAGACACTACATACTGATATACACCTGAACATCAGCAGGAGAGGACTCTTTAAAGTAGAGACACGACATACTGATATACACCTGAACATCAGCAGGAGAGGACTCTTTAAAGTAGAGACACTACATACTGATATACACCTGAACATCAACAGGAGAGGACTCTTTAAACTGGAGACTCTACATACTGATATACACCTGAACATCAGCAGGAGAGGACTCTTTAAACTGGAGACTCTACATACTAATATGAACCTGAGAGCTGAATATGACCCCTTTAAGCTCATTATGAACCCGCTGACCCAAATAACCTGTTTGTATCTTCTGTAAGCTTCAGGCAGATCGGAAATCATAACAGAAATATGTGATCCAGGGAGATAAATAAGCACTTTAGACAAACAAAAGATGGTACGTTTATATTTTTGCCTCCTTCTGTCTCCAAACCTCCATGCATTTTAGTTGCACAATTATTTTTGTTTTTGCTCTGTTCCTTCGCTCTATTATCTTTTTTCCTTAGCCTTGAAAAATGTGACTGACTGTTTCTCCGGTTAATTAAAAGTATGCGGCAAAAGCTCAGGGCACAATGCATTGATGGCAAAATAGCAATTTCATACTTTGTTCCTCGTGCTTTCCAATAATTTGTTCATTTTGCTGCAAATTGGTGGTTACATGCAGGTGTTCTCACAAACTGGTGTGTATGCCCTGGTTCTACTTTATTTTGCAATGTATATAACTACGCAAGGAATACAACTTGAAGTGGTTGCCTGTTACAAATACCTGGGTATCTGGCTTGATGATTGTCTTACTTTTAAATTTCATGTAAATAAGCTGCTTAAAAAGCTGAGGGTTAGGCTAGGGTTCTTCTTCAGAAACAAGTCCTGTTTCTCGCTTGAGGCCAGGAAAAGGCTCTGTGACCTTTGACCTGTGCTGGACTATGGGGATCTGGTGTATATGAATGCACCTGCCCATTACCTGAGCAAGTTAGATGCTGCATATCACAGTGCACTGAGATTTTTGACAAATTGTAAAGCGCTTACGCATCACTGTACCCTGTATACCAAGGCGGTTTTGCCATCACTTACTGTACGGAGGCTCAGTCACTGGTACATTTTCATTTACAAAGCCATGTTGGATAAACTACCATCTTATATCTGCTCCCTGATCTCTCTGCGAATTGAAAGTACTTATTGCCTGAGATCGCATGCTGTGGTTTTATTAAATGTGCCAAGAGCTAGGACTGTCTTAGGGAAGAAAGCTTTCAGATGTGCAGCTCCTCTAACTTGGAACAGTCTGCAAATTAAATGGAAAATTACCAAGCTAGTACCACTACATGTTTTTAAAGCTCGGTTGGATGCTACAAAGTCAGATGCTGTTGGTACCTGGACATGTGATTAGATATGTAAACTGTAATCCCTGTACATTTTGCTGTATGATGTCCTTCTGTTGTTCTGTTGTTCATGTTTTTATGTCTTCTTGTGGAACCTACTGCTGCAGGTCTCCCTTGAAAAAGAGATCATTGATCTCAATGGGATTTTACCTGGATAAATAAAGGTTTGAATTGAATTGAATATTAAATTATACATTGTCCTGCTTACATTGCTGTTCTTTGTGTGTAGCAGGGCTGCACAAAGTGGTACAAATTACAATTAAGGACAGAAGGATCATTACTCCGATCAGCGAAAGTGAGCACACTAATAACTTTAAAACGAAAAAGTATTTATCGGCTTTTATGTCCAGAAACATTCCCAAGGTGTCATCATTTTAATCTCCTTCAAACTAGAAACATAGCATTATACAATCTCAAGCATTGCATTGACCCATTACCTCTAATCCGTACACTTGTCTATTTTCCAATGTCTCAATAACTTGGAAGCTGTTATTAAACCAACCATAATAACAGAATTGTATTTTATTTGAATATGTGGTATTTGAGATCTGTCTCTTAAAAGACACAAAACAGGAGTCAAAGTTATTACTGAGCCAGAGCAGCTACTCAGAACTTCTACTACTTAATAGTGTGTTTTTGTAAGAGAATCTGTACCAAACATGTGTTTTATGTGGGAAAAAACGACATGTAGGCCGGGATATCTCTGCAGCTCCGCATAACAATTGTAAAACACATATTTAGCTTTTAACAAATATCGTATATATTGTAATTCCCATAACATTTTGGTTCATGTGTAGCATGTGTCAGTCTGCCATCATACAAAGTGTAGCTCCAGTAGGAGTTATCAATGCAGGCGAGATCCTCCTCCGAATGGGCCGGATCTCGTCCTGAATGCTCATTTCCAGCTTAAGTGCAACGTCGCCTACGTCCTGTCGCTCTCCGGATCTGATGTAATGCAAACCTCCTAGGGGCCAATTTCCATCCATCGTGGTTTATTTGCAGTCTCTGTCCTGGTTTCAGATGTCTGCACATTCTTTTAGTGGTATTTCTCTTTCCTTTTCATTCCCTATCCATCTCCTCTGCTTCTCATGCGTGGCAGGTCTGGCAATCTTAGTCATATTCAATCATTGCTTTTGCATTGCAGATATAAAGGGCTGTTTGAAGGCGCATATGTTTGATACCTTTTCTATCTGCTTCATGCTGTTATTAATCAGATTAGCCGATTTATAAGTATTCTGTGTCTGACATCAATTCTAAGCTTTCTATTTCAGTTTCAAATGTCAATTTCAAAGGTTTTAATGTCCTATGCACGAATACCATTTTTCGGGCTCCGGATATTCGGTAGCAATCAGCAGCGGATATTCGATGGGGGGTTTCGACACGTGTTTTTTCGGTTTGTTGAAGGGATTCATGTCTTATTTATTTTTACTTTTATTGTCATTACATAGTACAGGTACTAGTAACTAAACGGTTTCTCTGCTTTTGACCCATCCTAGTGTTCGGAGCAGCATTGTGTTTGTTACTTTCGTTGCCGTTGTCTTAAGTGTCATTTGGCTTGGCTTCCTATTTTGTATGGACATGCTTTTGAAGGAGAGTTAGCGCTGTTGACAGGAAGTTGTTGTTGCTATGGAAACAACGTGACGGAGAAATGTAATATCTAGCCTACATATAAAGACGGAGAAAGCAAACGATAAAGTGTATGGTTAAGTGTTAGCACCCCCCTAAGAGGCACAAGCTCTTACGTTGATATTGGAGATTTCAATCAATTCAATTTGGGTTAGGGTTAAAAAAAAAGATGGACTTTTATTAATCCCCGTGGGGAAATTGTTTCTCTGCATTTGACCCATCCTAGTGTTAGGAGCAGTGTGCTGCCATTTTGAACGGCGCCCGGGGAGCAGTGTGCCTTGCTCAGGGACACCTCGGTAGCACTTGGTCTAGCCGGGACTTGAACTGGTGACTTTCCAGTTGCCAAGCCAAGTCCCTATCGACTTCGCCACCACCGCCCACAATATCCGAATAACGAAATTGAAAACCGAATACTAGGCCAACGACCGAATATTCGGATATTCGGGTACAGCCCTAATGCACATAAGCTACAGTGTAGAAATGGCAATGAAAGTCAAAGACCCAAGCTCCTTGACTAAATTAAATGGTGTACTTCTTGTGTTCCAGTTCACTGCTCAACGAATTTCATCACAATGCTGATGTTTCAAGACTGTTAAATATGCACCTGGGGTGTTTAACTTCTTGCAAAGATTGGTTCAGTTGATGAAAGTCAGAGAGGAAGAGGCAATGGTCAGATGGAAGAGAAACAGTAGGAGATAAGCTGTTGATCTTACTGAAGCTAGGCTAGGTTTTGGGTGGTGCTGAACATTTTAAAAGTTGAGCGTGAATACTTATTGGACTTTCTTACGTGGTCATTGATTTTCAGCGAGTTTCAATGTGTCTGTCTTCATAAAGTCAAGTCCTCTATGAGTATACATTTACTTTTAGAAACAAGCAAAACATTACTGTGAGAGTTCAACATGGATTCAGGATCTGTAACAAGACCCATAAGATCCCTAAAGAGACAGTTTGAAGCCTTGGGTTGAGTCAACATACTGTCTCTGTCTTCAAAATGTCATTAAAATGCAAATGTAGGGAACAGGGTGTATCAAGCTGTGCTCTAAAGCAAGCGTGAGAGGAATGCAACCATTGGTGGATGTCAAAGCCTAAAGCTGTACCCCCAAATCAACTTTCAAACGGTGCAAGGCAAACACCTGGGAAGGACACTAGGTGAGGAAAGATTATATTTGATGATACTTGATGTTGACATGGTACTTCAAAGGAGTGACCTTGCTTGAAACTTCTTAAAGCAGAGGTCAGGGATAGTGCCTCGATGGTCATACTTAATATTCAGGCAATGTGCATGTTATATGTGCTGTGTTTTTTAAATAACAAATGGACGAGTGCTCCCTGTTGAATGCAATCTACATGAGTGAGAGCTGTGTTTTTATACTTGGCAGGAAGTCGAGCTTTTGGCTGAACCTTTTTGTCAATGCTGTTTTTGATTTCCATGTGAATCCTCCCTAGTTTAAAGCAGAGGAGTAGAGAGTGCACTGGTGATGCTTTCAGGTTTTCACTTCTGCTTTTCGCCGGTGATTTAGTCCTCTTGGCGCCTGGCTTGCACTGGGCGTCGTGTGACAGAGTATAAAGTCGTTTGGATGAAATACAGCAGCTACAAGTCCGATGCTAAATGACTCAGGTTCATATTCCCCTCTGGAGTTGCAGAGTGAGCTGCTGCCCCAAGTGAAAGAGTTTACCTCCACCCAGATAGTGTTGAAGTGAGAATAACACTGCCCTTCTCCAGGCCTTTCCCCATTGACTTCAGCCCTGCAGACATATTGGCTGCCACTTGGCCAGAAAAAGAAATAAAAACAACATAATTGGGCAGTTTTCTTTGACAGAAGGACATCTCAGTGATTGCTTTGCCAACCTTGTTTCAATTTTCCACCTGAGATTGTGCATTATTCTCAAATGCAGGCAGTCATCCTTCCTGCAGTTATTATGTTTTGACGGCGTCCGCGAAAACTGGGTCTGTGATAAGTAGGATGTGGGAATTGGGGTGAGACCAGGACAGAAGTCAGACAAACGGAACAAAGATGGTGAAAGTAGAAACGCTCAGGTGTGTAATTGTTGGTTTGGATTTGACTTGGAACTGGGATTGTTAAAGATAGCGTTAAAAAGGATTTAATGCAAGTGTGACTCGACTCAGGAAATAAGTGCCATGCTGTGCTAAAATGTTTCCTGAATTAAAGGGGCCCTTTTACGCAAATGTTCAGGTGTATATCAGTATGTAGTGTCTCAACTTTAAAGAGTCCTCTCCTGCTGATGTTCAGGTGTATATCAGTATGTAGTGTCTCTACTTTAAAGAGTCCTCTCCTGCTGATGTTCAGGTGTATATCAGTATGTAGTGTCTCTACTTTAAAGAGTCCTCTCCTGCTGATGTTCAGGTGTATATCAGTATGTAGTGTCTCTACTTTAAAGAGTCCTCTCCTGCTGATGTTCAGGTGTATATCAGTATGTAGTGTCTCTACTTTAAAGAGTCCTCTCCTGCTGATGTTCAGGTGTATATCAGTATGTAGTGTCTCTACTTTAAAGAGTCCTCTCCAGCTGATGTTCAGGTGTATATCAGTGTGTAGTGTCTCTACTTTAAAGAGTCCTCTCCTGCTGATGTTCAGGTGTATATCAGTATGTAGTGTCTCTACTTTAAAGAGTCCTCTCCTGCTGATGTTCAGGTGTATATCAGTATGTAGTGTCTCTACTTTAAAGAGTCCTCTCCTGCTGATGTTCAGGTGTATATCAGTATGTAGTGTCTCTACTTTAAAGAGTCCTCTCCTGCTGATGTTCAGGTGTATATCAGTATGTAGTGTCTCTACTTTAAAGAGTCCTCTCCTGCTGATGTTCAGGTGTATATCAGTATGTAGTGTCTCTACTTTAAAGAGTCCTCTCCTGCTGATGTTCAGGTGTATATCAGTATGTAGTGTCTCTACTTTAAAGAGTCCTCTCCTGCTGATGTTCAGGTGTATATCAGTATGTAGTGTCTCTACTTTAAAGAGTCCTCTCCAGCTGATGTTCAGGTGTATATCAGTGTGTAGTGTCTCTACTTTAAAGAGTCCTCTCCTGCTGATGTTCAGGTGTATATCAGTATGTAGTGTCTCTACTTTAAAGAGTCCTCTCCTGCTGATGTTCAGGTGTATATCAGTATGTAGAGTCTCTACTTTAAAGAGTCCTCTCCTGCTGATGTTCAGGTGTATATCAGTATGTAGTGTCTCTACTTTAAAGAGTGCTCTCCTGCTGATGTTCAGGTGTATATCAGTATGTAGTGTCTCTACTTTAAAGAGTCCTCTCCTGCTGATGTTCAGGTGTATATCAGTATGTAGTGTCTCTACTTTAAAGAGTCCTCTCCTGCTGATGTTCAGGTGTATATCAGTATATAGTGTCTCTACTTTAAAGAGTCCTCTCCTGCTGATGTTCAGGTGTATATCAGTGTGTAGTGTCTCTACTTTAAAGAGTCCTCTCCTGCTGATTTTCAGGTGTATATCATTACATTGCATTTAGCTGACGCTTTTATCCAAAGTGACTTACAATAAGTACATTCGACCAGGAAGACACAACCTTGAAGAAAACAGAATCATAAAGTACATCAGGTTTCATAGAGCCAAGTATTTCAAGTGCTGCTCAACTGGCTTTAGGTAAGCCAGTCCTTTATTAGTATATAAGTGCTTTGTTAATAGTTCTATCGCTCGAAGTGGAGTCGAAAGAGATGAGTTTTCAGTCTGCGCCGGAAGGTGTGTAAGCTATCTGCTGTCCTGATGTCAATGGGGAGCTCATTCCACCATTTAGGAGCCAGGATAGCAAACCCACGTGTTTTTGCTGATGGGAACTTGGGTCCCCCTCGCAGCGAGGGTGCAGCGAGTCGTTTGGCTGATGCAGAGCGTAGAGCACCTGCTGGGGTGTACGATTAACCATGTCCTGGATGTAGGAAGGGCCAGATCCATTCGCAGCATGGTACGCAAGTACCAGTGTCTTGAAGTGAATTCTAGCAGTTATCGGAAGCCAGTGGAGGGAGCGGAGGAGCGGCGTGGTGTGGGAACATTTAGGAAGGTTGAAGACCAGACGAGCCGCTGCATTCTGGATGAGCTGCAGAGGTCGGATGGCACATGCAGGTAGAGCAGCCAGGAGGGAGTTGCAGATATATCAGTATGTAGTGTATCTACTGGGACATGTCTCCATGCTTTAACATTCAAAAAGCTCTTTATTTTTCTCATACTGCCTGTGCTGCAGCACCTCTTTTCACCCTCTGTCTGAAACCAGAGCCCAGTCTGCTCTGATTGGTCAACAGCCTAGAGATGTCCCGCCCTTAGTGTTACATAGGAACTTCTGGATTGTAGCCTTTGCAGACCATTTACATGCACACAAATCTATATAACAAGAAAGGGAAAACCCCAAGAAGCCATTTAGCATCCACAGAACTTATTTTAGTTTGATCACTGCTTTCCTATTCCTTACAAAGTCACTTGTGAATTTCTTAAGTACTGTCGAACTTACTCACAATGCATCCTCTGTCTTCACATGAAGCACTTCAGAGCATTTTCTGGGATAACATGAAGTGTGTTGGTGTAACAATACCATGAACAACCAAAGCTTACGATAAGGACATTTGAATATTGGCTTGATCTGCACAGCAATACATTGAGAGAGGAAGACATAATAGCTAAAAAACACATGAACGTGTCAAGAGAATTGAGTCCTGGCTTCCCTTCACCAGTCATCTGTAAGCTTATTGACACAATCGCAATACAGCAGACATGATTACGCTTCAAATCTGGCCTCTTTTTAAGGTTCCAAGGCACTAAAAATACTGCAGTTAATTAACTTACCACCCACACATGAAACACAGTCATTTGCATCCAGGAATTGAAATGGCTTGGCAAGCAATTTGCGTTCAGCTTCCTAAATTGGTGCACAAATTGATGTGACATTATACGCCTTAGAAACCCTGGCACTGGTGCTGCTCAACCTTCATGGATAATAAGCAGCAAGTACAGGTGAAATTAGGTTGTGGGTAAGATGTTTGTGAATCAATCGGTTTTTTTCCTCCTCGCCATTCACTTCGCTGCAAAACTGAAAACATAATGACATTCATCACTTACTAATGGCGCATTTCCACTGCAGGGCATCGCTTGGCTTAGTACGTATAGTTAGGCCTTGTTAGGCCAGGCTCACTTTATGCTGCGTTTCCATTACAGTTTAGGAACTGGGGCGGTAACTATAGTAACGCAGTGTAGGCGGAGCCGTGACGTCATCTTCAATGCGAAACACAAAACCAAAATCAGCTGTTAGCTCTTAGCCCTCAGAGCTCACAGCTCCTCATATCTGTTCAGAAACTAGACACAAGTTAAACAAGTCCAAACCACAGACTGCCTGTGTCATGGAGGATACAGTCGCTGGTTTATTTATGTCTGTATAGGCCGTTGTTGTGAGAATGGACGGTCGGAGCATATATAACGTTAGCTTAGCCAAGCTACATTCAGAAAACACGCATTTTAAAAGGGTTGTTCGCCTGCCGTCTGTCTGCAGACTTGTCAAAGCATTAATTCATGGTTTTTACTAACCGGTATCAGTATGTTGTTACTTCAGCATCATTTTGAAACGTGTATTACAATTAAATCACAAATATGTTCATCTTGTTGTAGTTGTAACCCCCTTGCCAGCGATTCTCTCACTAGTTTAGCATACTCAGCGCGACTCAGCCCGGTTGTTGGCCCGGAAAGAACCACGATTTTATGGGGCCAGAAAAACTGTGAAATAGTACCCGCTAGCCGGTACTACGCCTAATGGCAACGCAACCAAAAACAGGCCGGGCACTCCGTGCTGTAGTGGAAATATGCCATAAGCCACTAGACATTTTTACAATTAATAACTTTGGTAGTCCACTTTTCATTTCTCTATTTCCTTATAGACTTTCATGACAGGTCGATGCAGAGCATGATTAAGCAAAATGCTTCAGATCCTACTTGAGATTCTGCTCCCTCGCCGTCTCATCCTCCATCTGGTTGGATTTGGTTGAATGTGAGTTATTGCCTCGGGGAGATTGATGGGAACCAAACACCTTCACTGGCACTCTGAGACATTCTCGCCTGGGTCCTACACACTGATTGATTGTGCGTCCATGTGTGTGTTTTTATGCACATGTGCGACACTCTACCTCATATTGATTCTGCTGCGGTCTCTTATCCATATCGTCCTTTCTCTTGACATTAAGACCAATTTTATGCGTTGGCTTTCCTCTGTGTGAATAAGAAAGGACAACACACTCACACAGCTGTTCTCATAGTTTCACCGCTGAGTGACAGACTGCTCTTGTTTTCTTTCCAGCTGTGTCTTCACAGTACGTATGTTGAACACTGAATAACCTTCTCTCCTCCTTTCTTCTTCCACTCTTCCCCGCCCTCCTGCTTTTCTTATCTCACACACAGGTGGACGCCGGTTGGATTGGTTTCTGGTCGACTGTCGGAGGATGCGTGTTTGGAGTGGCAATGGCCAGGTGAGCAACTG
This sequence comes from Pseudochaenichthys georgianus, assembly GCF_902827115.2. Taxonomy (NCBI): domain Eukaryota; kingdom Metazoa; phylum Chordata; class Actinopteri; order Perciformes; family Channichthyidae; genus Pseudochaenichthys; species Pseudochaenichthys georgianus. Next base: position 39,023,139 of record NC_047523.1, on the reverse strand, counting down.
CACAGCTACTTGTTTGTACTGTATTATGTCACAAGGCATGATCATTGAAGATGTGTTTCTAGTGAAAAGACGGTAAGAGGGTGATATTGTCCATGCAAGTCAAGACTACACAAATCCAATGTTGACTTTTCAAATGACAACACTTTGGTCTGCCAGAGTAGAAAAGTCTGAAACAACCAACAGCAAAAGGAAAATGCACTGAATTCAGGTAAAAAAGGACCTTATTTTTAAGACGGTAGTCTGTTTATTTAAATGTGGAAGTGCTATTCAATTACTATCCTGATATAACCGTGCTCCCCTTATCTAGAAAAAAAAATGTTACTGTAAAACAAGTTGTTTACCATCTTCCACAACAAACTCCTCTGACCGGGGTAACCTTTATGCAGCTTTCTCACTCAGTTGATTATGCGACAATCCCATTGTGTGGCTGTTGAATACTGGGGATATATGTACAATTAAAGGTTCTTCTGGCGTGACATACCACAAAAGACTAGTGTCTTTTTGTCCATCCTTTTTTAAGTTTGAAAGCCTTGGCTGTGCTTCTGTTACCACACCAACAAGATGTTCCTTACACTGTTTTAGCTCTGAACACACGACCTGCACACATATTGTACTTCAGTTTCCCCACTGGCAATAGGAAAGCTGTATGGTTTATATTATTACTATCTGCACTGTCCCTTGGAGAACGCAGAGAGACCTATCATGCAAAATGCACTTTTTGATGTCTTTTATACATAAACATGTGTCCCCGGTGTGTCGTCGGGGAACTCACGCAGCGTCAGAAAATAAAACCCTCTCTCTTTTCCTCCGTACCCAAATCTCTAACAACGGGGAACAACGGAGCTGATCCAGATTGGCATCAGAAACAATGCCCGACTGTTTTGGACGTAATATGGTCGATGTTCACATTAGCATCGCTAACACTCAGAGCTAACCTGTACTGGATAGCATGTGTGTGAAGAAGCAGGAAGTAGAAAGGAACTCACCTTGTGGTGTAACCGGCAAGAGAGAAAGCCTTTGAGCTCCAGACTGTTTCAGATCCTTGATAATCCATGATATGGAGTTTCATCACGGCAGCATTTAGTTTAGACGGTAGCTGCCGGGTCCCGCATGAGCTCAGACCCCTCCTCTTTAAAGCTATATCCCAAAATCAGCACTTTAGAAACAGGAAGTGAAATAGAGGGATATGAGGCATGGCTAGAATGGGTGATCTGTTTGGTATTTTGAGCAACACACTTCATAGACATGTTTTTTATATATCTGAGACCTATGCTATTGCCTAAAAATAGCATGATAGGTGACCTTTAAGTTGGGAAGTTATTTTTCCGACTTCAACAAACAAAATTGGAAGCTACGAAGATATTTTAAAGAACATTAATGCTGAGATTCATCAACCCCACATTGACTTTTCTCCAACATTTGACGGCAAGTCTGTGAAAGCCAAAAAAAGCCATTGTTTTCTGACTCATTATACATTTTCAGTTGGGAAGCCACACCATATTAATGCAGCACAAATGGCCTATAGCGCAATGCTAAGGAAGCAAAACATTATTTATCCAGATCAGCTTGAAATGTAATTGGTCCATTCTTGACCCAATCTGGCCCTTACCCTTATTTTCAATCTTCTGACAGACAAACGAAGATGAAACAGCAACCTCCTTGGTGTTATTAAGGGTTACATCTCATATAAATAATAGCTGTTGGATGCATTGAGACCTCTCTCTGGCTCCCCTGATCTCATCTCCTCTCTTTTAATATATACGCTGTGATGCAGCTGTGATCGAGTGAAGGGAATAGATGCTAATGCAACAGCCACTTCACCTCCTCTGATGGATAGAGAGCCTCAGCGCTAAGACAAAGTGTGGACTGTGGAGTCAGCAAAGCAATGGATTCATTCCCCGCTCTGATGGATATATGTTTATCGCCGACTGAGGCCCAATCAGCACTTCCAGGCAGGCCCAGTGTTTCCTAAGAGCTCCAATCATGGAAATAAGCCCATAACTCTCACTGTTAATCAATGAAGCTGTTTGCAGCACGAGATGAAAGTGTATGTAAACAGAGCCGCTGAATTATTGGTGTTGATTACAGAAACCCTGAGTCACTGGAGGAATTGATTAGGCTCTGTCTGGGTGCAACAGTTGATAGTGAAATACAAAATCCAGCTTTTACAATGGGTCATGTCGTTTTCTCTACGTGCTGTTCAGTGGTTATGGATCTCCTGCCACTGACTATTGATTAAGTACTGCAAGATGACTCAGAGGAATATTATTTATTTTTTATCGTCTTTCATGCTTTTAGGTTGCAGAACATCCTCTTTAAGGGTTTGTTTTGAACGTGGAAAACTGACCGCTGACACCTCTGAGCAAGATTTAGATGTATTGTCCCAGAGGGATATTTAGTTTTACAGCCAGTACACAGAAACATAGAGATATACACAAAGCAATACATAGATATCGAAAAATAAATAACAGCTTCCTGCATACATTAATTTAGATATGCCAGCTTTCAATAATGTCAACAACGCTTATTTTTAACATTTCAAGCATCTTTTATTCTTCAATTTAGTTTCTATTCAGACCTTATATGTATAATGTAACTCATGCTTTTCATGTAATACAATTGTTATAATATTATGCCTTGTGTATATCTGCTAGTTAAGTATTTCAAGTGTTATTGTCTATTTATTTTTGAAGAAATGTGTAAACTTGCTTTTAAAAAGTACTCAACAATTAAACCTTTTATCTAGTTATTTGAAATTAAGCTAAACAAATAGACAGTTATTACTATTATATTGATATATTTGATGTTTTATTGATCTATCAAAATAGTTAAAGGTGGGGTAGGTAAGTTTGAGAAACCGGCTCGAGATACACTTGTTGTTATATTCCATGGAATGCTCTTAACATCCCGATAGCAATGAATATCTGAAGTGCTTTGACAAAAAATCCATAACAAAAACTTCATCTGTGGAAGCCGTGGAGCTGTAAAAAGCACGACCAATCATCTGAGCCGGCCCGAATGCACCGATGATAACACGAAGATGACACGACTTGACAAGATGCCCTCACGAGTAGCCTGAGAAACTCCACCGGCGGTCATACGATGGCTTAGATGCCCTCACGAATGGCTCGATGTTGCTACGATCACAGCCGAATTTGAACATTTCCTTTATCGTGTGTCCACCGGGTGTCGATTTCGGGACAGTGTGACAGGGGCTCTAACCCAAGCCCCCAGGAAGTGCGCCGGACTATGAGGAAAATATTTGTTGTGGCCAAACTGCGGTACTGCACTTCCGTATCAGTCGCTGGGCCCAGAAACACTGTTTCCCATTGACTAACATCGGGAAAGAGACGTCTGTAAATCGTTGGATAATGTTTTTTAACTAAATAAACTACCCAGTATGAACGTTTGTATAGCCCTTATCAAAAACACTCGGTCCTCAAGTTGTAAAATGTGCTAATAACGTTATTCTGAGAGTTATTTTCCTCGGCATTATGAACGCGCATCTAACCCACGGGACCGCGCCGCCCGGCACGTTCATGTGACGTGTTCAGTACTACATGAGTTTTACCTTTACCCATGGATGCTCAATAAGAACGGATGATATGATTATATGAATACTTTCGTGACGTTTCGCTCTCTCAAAAGTTGGGCCATTTTGTCTTCATGCGCCAATGAGCAACTCTCATAGGAATGAACGAGGCCCCGCCTCCCACGCTGTATCCAGTTCTTATTATACATCCATGGTTTAACCACACATATTTTGTATTGTACACCATATGTGTATAATAATGCTACACCTTGATTTAAGTGCTTTTCTCGGTCCCTCACAACAGGAAGCAGACTCATTCATTATCATCAGGCACGGGACTGATGACTTTCTTCCCTTCTCGTCTTTGATTGGTCGTCCGTTGAGATGAGCCTCCAGTTACAATCAGACGAATGTCCTTTGATTACAGAAATACCTTAAAATACCCGAAGAAATTAAACTGTTTATTTAATGTATTCCTTCTCTTATTGCTCCCTTAAAATTAAATACTGCTTATCTGCAGTTTTCTTCCTCCTTCTTCATTAATTTGCTGCAATATGGCTCCATTAGATTGCAGTAATGAACTGTGCAGAGAGCAGTTTTTCGTCCCTTGTCTCACCCAATGGCAGCGTTTTAAGACATTAATGTGAGGATGTGACTTATTATTTGCCACTAGCTGTCCCTCAGTGAAGCACCGCACCAACGCTGAGCAAAGCTTGGCACAGGGGGCAGAACACTACCCTCCTTTTTAAATGCTTTTTGTGCTGAAGGTGTTGCAGTTTCATTTGTTAAGTGGCCTCCTGGGAAATGTCTTGGGGGATTAGCACTTGCCCTTTGCCCAAAAAATAAACACTATCTGCTTACAAAAACGTTATATCTTGCTGGTGGATAGCTGAATGTAGTCGTTGCTCCGAGGTGTGGCACCCGTCGTGGAAGCATTTGATCCTGGAGCTGTTTAATGGTCAGGCAGAAGCTGATTGGACGACGTTTTCTTTTTACACGATGTGAGGTAGTGGGAAGGAATAACTAACAAGCATCGTCATTATCTTCCCATTACACGCCTTGGGAAAAGAGAGAGTGAAGGGAAAGAGAACCAGGTTATTCTCCCGGTGTCAGAAAGGCCAGACAACCCTCCAGGTTGATGAGATGTGAACAAACACATTGGGATCAGCCTGATTTGTTTTCCCTGCTACTGCTCCTCATATTATTCATCTATTTGGTTATTTACTGCATAAATTCACTACAAACATAGATAGGCCCGGTTGATAACATCACACTGAAGATGAGATTCATCATTCCCCCGCGGGCGGAAGATTTAATCAGATTCTACACGAGTTAAATGATGCTATCTTTATGGCCAATAAATCCTGTAGAGTAAAAGATGGACTTTTAATTCAGGCGTTACCTCATCAGATGCCATGACCCTCGTCACTCATCCAGGAGTGTGACACGGCTCTGCATTCATAGAGCCATGCAAACCTGTGGAGGGTCTTTTATTGGGACCAAATCCTACGGAAACAACAAAGCAACAACACATTATTTCAACAAACAGTCTTCCCTTCCCTGTTTGTGGCAAACCCCTTTGTTTCTATTAAAAGATGTGAATATTTGAAAGGTTTTAAAGCACACGTGTTGTTTTTAACACTTACTACTAAAAACTATTAAAGGTGGGGTAGGTACGTTTGAGAAACCGGCTCGAGATACACTTTTTATTATATTCCATGGAATGCTCTTAACATCCCGATAGCAATGAATATCTGAAGTGCTTTGACAACAAATCCATAAAAAAATGTCATCTGTGGAAGCCGTGGCGCTGTAAAAAGCACGACCAATCATCTGAACTGGATGGCCTACCTGCCTGTCAGCCTTCCATCTGGGCACAAACTGATCTCGTGCCCTCATTGGTCATGTGCGCGTGCGTGTGTGTTGGAGGAGGGGCTCTGTAAGGAAGTGGCAGATTTTCTCCGGCTGTGTATTTTCAAATTCTAGCGCACTCGAGCTGGTTTCTCAAAAGTACCTACCCCACCTTTAAATAACCGTTTTTATTATAATATTTGTAGCATAGTGGGATAGGGATCTGTTTATAATGCTTTGATTACACAGGTATAACTTGTTAGTCGCACTGATTGTTCTTTTTTATGTCGACAATAAGTAATAGTCCTTACCTTACATGCTTAGTTTGTACACATTTCAAAAAATAGTGATGATAGTATATTGAAATTGCTATTTGTCTACTGTAAGCCAGCCGATTTAAACATGTCATGCATCTGACTCATCTTGCCAATCAGTAACAAAGCTCTGGATCAAATAGACTCGTTTTAGTTTAGAAAATAAGCTACTTTTGTTTCTCCTGCTCAGAGTCTCAGATCAGGATCGATACGAGGGAGGGGGGGGGGGGGGTGTGATTCTCTGCAGAGTGATGAGGGTTTGGCTGGGTTCAGGGTGTCCTCCCTCTCTGGCATCAAAGGAGGACGGAGAGTTGAGCCAGTCCGCGGCAGATGGGCGATGCAGATTAGAGGGGTGTAGCTGTGGGCAGAGGAACCAGACATCTCGTGTGCAAACATTTAGCCATCTGACTACACTGCCTTTTCCTGTGCAAACGGCGACTGCAGGGCGATAAATCTACATGATAATTTATCGTCTTTCAATGGATATCGTGATACACAGTTATAAGTTCTAAACTGAGAATAACAACTAAGCCTGAACTTGTTAAAAATGTCTGACATATTTTGCTCATTTTCAGGCTCATATTAGTATCTTGTGACTCTACTGTGACGTGTCCGCATGCTTTAATATGTGGGAGACAAACTTTTAGATTTTAGACTTCACAGACCATTTACATGCACCAAAACCTATAACACACTACAGGAAAGGGAAAACCCCCAAAAGCATAATACAGGGTGTCCAAACTACGGCCCGGAGGCCAAATGCGGCCCGCAGCCCATTTTGAATCGGCCCTCAGCTAACTAAAATAGAATAATGAAATATGGCCCACAAATTAAACTTGTGCTTGTCATATATTGTACTAATGTAATATTTATGTACAAATATGTATCACAGTATTCATGTGTGGAAACATTTTCAAACTAATCTTAGTTCAAATCTTTTTATAATCAATCTGAAGCTTCTGTTTTAAGAGCTGCAAACTCAATAAAGTGTAGGCTGTTGTGTTTCTTACAGCATTTTCAAGTATCAAGCTTAATTTACCTTAATTTGATTGATTTTGCTAACTTATAACTTAGCATATGAGGCAGTATACCCCACCCTTTATATATGTTTCTGTATGTGGCCCTCGGTGAAGAAAGTGTGGACACCCCTGGCATAATAGCCAGTCCTCTTTTAGTCACGCAGGTGTAAACACAAACAATGTGATCTCATACAGAATTCCTATAAAGTTCATTCATGAAGACATGCTTATCTCAAGATACATATTGTAATGGAGATTATATTATCACCTTTCTCTTTCATCTTAGCAGTATTGTCTAACCCTACAACCAGCTTGTTCTTAAAAACAGAATTATGCCGACATCGATATACCGCATGTTATCCTTGTTACCTGTAGATGGTAGAAAATGGCGGCTCAGGTAGAAAATGGCGGCCCAGGTAGAAAATGGCGGCCCAGGTAGAAAATGGCGGCCCAGGTAGAAAATGGCGGCTCAGGTAGAAAATGGCGGCCCAGGTAGAAAATGGCGGCCCAGGTAGAAAATGGCGGCCCAGGTAGAAAATGGCAGCTCAGGTAGAAAATGGCGGCCCAGGTAGAAAATGGCGGCCCAGGTAGAAAATGGCGGCTCAGGTAGAAAATGGCGGCCCATTGAACCCCAGAAGACGATGTTTTCTTAAAATGCGAACGTGGAATGTCTGAGTGGAGAAGCTCTCCTTATCCGTCCACAGGATGATTTCCCTCCTCCCCTGGCCCTCAGCATGCTGACAAACCTTTCATCTCCTAGCTGAACTAATAAGCCATTTCCAACACTTGTTTCTTATTCAAGTTCATTGTCGAGTTCAGCCTTCTCTTTCTCAAGCATCTTGTCTGAGAGCAACAAAACAAAAGTAATTCTTTTGCTTTGGGGCGTGTGTAGCTTCATCTAATCTTTCGCGAGCGTACATATGCATACCCAGAGGAGCAGAGAGGAGTTAATGAACTCTGAAGGTTTAGGAAAGGCTACAAAGAGAAACCGCAGTGCTCCAAAGAGACAGTTTGGGAATGGCCCAGTGGCTTGTCTTCAACGATATCTTACAATGCGCCTCTCAAGTCCCGCCTGCTTAGCTGCTGAAACTAATTTAATCAACAGTCGGAGAAGTGTCCCTGCTCGTGTGATGACAAGCACGACTGAGGCATCCAGGAACAAGTGGGAGAACAAAACAATGCATGTCTCCAGCAACAGATTAGGACACAGAGGAAGCAGACGTTTAGAAACGAGGAGACGCCTTTTGTTTCTGAAGCTGCTGGCTCGTCTCACTTTGTGTTTCAGGATCAGTATCTTCAATATGTTGTGTTTTCTTTCTTTATCGTTATGATAATAAAGCTTTTGTTTGTAAAGCACTTTCAATACACGAGGTGCAGCTCAAAGTGCTTAACAACAAGGCACGTCACATTACATTAAAGGTCACCTATTATGCAAAATCCTCTTCTTCATGTCTCTTCTTCATCAACATGTGTCCCCTCTTCTTCATGTCTCTTCTACATCAACATGTGTCCCCTCTTCTTCATGTCTCTTCTTCATCAACATGTGTCCCCTCTTCTTCATGTCTCTTCTACATCAACATGTGTCCCCTCTTCTTCATGTCTCTTCTACATCAACATGTGTCCCCTCTTCTTCATGTCTCTTCTACATCAACATGTGTCCCCTCTTCTTCATGTCTCTTCTTCATCAACATGTGTCCCCTCTTCTTCATGTCTCTTCTACATCAACATGTGTCCCCTTTTCTTCATGTCTCTTCTACATCACCATGTGTCCCCTCTTCTCCATGTCTCTTCTACATCAACATGTGTCCCCTCTTCTCCATGTCTCTTCTACATCAACATGTGTCCCCTCTTCTTCATGTCTCTTCTACATCAACATGTGTCGTCTCTTCTTCATGTCTCTTCTTCATCAACATGTGTCGTCTCTTCTTCATGTCTCTTCTACATCAACATGTGTCGTCTCTTCTTCATGTCTCTTCTACATCAACATGTGTCCAAGGTAACCAAGGTAACCCCCCCCCCCCGTATCACCTGAATCTCCTAGAGCACCATTGTGTTCTTTGTAACCAAATCTCTCTCAGAGGGGCGTGGGGAGGGGCTCCAGCATTTTGGAAACAGGGCTGAAACAGAGGGGATTATGGGTAATGCTGCAATGATCTGATTGGTGTTTCAGCCAATCAGAGACAGGCTCTGGATATATCTGAGACCTGTGATATATTGATGAAAAACAGTATAATAGGGGACCTTTAAGAGTGGGTGTCGGTATTGAAATGCTCATCTAAAAAGACGTTTATTTTTGCCGTCTTATAGCTGTCCGTTTATAAACTGATATTCCTCGTTTTCAGGTTTGCAGACTCCATTCGGGGGATGCTGAAGCTGATCCTGGTGCTGATGCTGGCAGGAGCCTCCCTGTCCTCCACCTGGTTCACTCTCACCTGTCTATCATTCACTCACCTCCCCTCCACGGCAGGTAGGTCCGCAGCAGCCTCACTGTCAAGGTGACTTTACTTTACTCTACCTGCAGGCAGAGCAGCCGGCGGAACGACTCAGAGAGTGAATCCATCTCAGTGGGCAGATCAGGGGTCAGTCTCTGGTTGCCAAATACAGGAGAGTGTTCACACTTTTTTGACACATAGTTTTTATTTAAGACTTTTTTCATTGCAAAACATAGACCAAAAAAAACGTACAATGTATTCAGGGATACAATTCTAAAATAAATAAATAAGAGTGGGTTCTCGTTTAGCACACCGACATTTGAATTGATGTCGTCAGAGTAAACAGCTCCTCGTATTGGAGGTGAAATTATGGAGGTCACATCAACGACCTCCAGTCCTATTCCAGCAGATACACCAACCATTTTCTCCATCTGGCTAAGTACAAATATGTTTCCAATCTTAGCAGGAAGGTCAATCTTTCCATCTCTTGAATAGCCTTAACAATTTCAAGCCAATTATCTATAGTAGGTATATCTATCTGTAGAGTGTTCACACTTTCATCTGATGAGAAGATAAGAGGTACTTTATTGATACCAAATTGCGACATGTTTGAGTTGCAGCAGCATAAAAACTAAAACAAGGCATTAAACATAAGTAGAAATGAAAGAATAGAAATACAAAATACTAGAAATTAAAGGTGGGGTAGGTAATTCACTTCAGAAACACTTGTTGTCATGTTCCATGGAATGCTCTTAACATCCCGATAGCAAGAATATATTAAATGCTTTGACAATAAATACATAACAAAAAATCATCAGTGGAAGCCGTGGCGCTGTAAAAAGCACGACCAATCGTCTGAGCCGGCCCGGCTAAAGTAACTGGATGGCCTACCTGCCTGTCAGCCTTCCATCTGGGCACACACTGATCTCGTGCCCTTATTGGTCATGTGCGCGTTCGTGTGTGTTGGGGGAGGGGCTCTGAAGGAAGTGGCAGATTTTTTCCGGTTGTGTATTTTCTAATTCTAGCACACTCGAGCTGGTTTCTCCAAAATGACCTACCCCACCTTTAAGCATCTCAAAATAGAATTAAGGCAAGGCAAGGCAAGGCAAGGCAAGTTAAGTTATATAGCACCTTTTAGCACCAGGCAATTCAAGGTGCTTTACAAAAATGAAAGACATTCAGACAAAGGCATTTCAAAACAGTAAAAGATAATAAAAGAAACATTGAAACAAAAACAAAAAATGAAAGACATTAAGAAAATGGCATTTAAAATCAGTCATTAAAAAGAACAGCATTACAAAAGTTGAAAATATACAGTAGACTGTGGAGATAAATAATCTATAAACTCTATTAAAGGGCTTTAGACACAACATAAAGCAGGATAGTATTTACATTAAGTGTGTTGAATGAAATATTGGAGTTATCCAAAGAAAAGCTATGTATCAGTGAGTTCTCTGCCAGCCAGAGGTGGTGTAGGATTTGTCTTGCTTTACTTCCTAATGTCTAAGGGAGTGGATGTCAGGTGAGAGTAGAGCAAAGGCAGGACGTTGAATCGTTTGCAGAAACAATAGCTTTTAATGGCAGGTAATCCACTGAGATCAGGGCAAGGCAAAATGAACAGTACTATTGTATGAAGGATCTGACAGACAGTGACAGAACACCAGAACCTAAATACATGCAGAACCAACCGTAAGGATAAGACACAGCTAGAGAGCGCAGGGAAAACACGAGTGGAAAGGATGTGATTATCAAACAGGTGGGAAAACACAGAGAGAGGAAGAAACAGGAAACACTAGAAGTTGAACAAATAACTTCAAAGAGAGAGTCTCTGACTGTGGGTAATATGCATATCCTTTATTCTTGCGTCTTAATATATGATCGACAGGCATTCCTTTTGAATAGACCCATATACGTAAATGCTCCATATCCTACCTTTAACGTTAACACTTCTATGAGAGGCCTTTCTTACGGCTACCATCTTAAAGTAGTTATTGTTAAGTGCTGTCCTTTTGCACGGAGACATCCATCACATTGTATAGCCATTATATATACATGTTCCTTTGTCGACCTGTGTCCCCCTTTGTAATTGCCACTTAAACTATGTAGTTACTGTTTGATTTCAAGTGCTTGAGTACAGAGCCAAGACGATAAAAGAAATACTTACACGCTGCATATATGTAGGTGTATTTGGTACCTATTTAGCAGAAGCAATCCATTAGTGTTTAACCCGTTTCCAAAACAATAATCCTACCTGCACCAGTCGGCGTCATCATCCATCATCATTCTGTGGGTCCTGGCTCTGCTCTCCTTCTGTCTCACACTGCTCCAACTTCATCCACCTGCCATAGCATACAGGAGGGGGGTACAGTCTGCCAAACACCTCATTATCTGGGTATGGCATGGTCAGTAGCTCACACACAGATCAGTGTAATCTATGCTCTCTGTGGCGGCTCAATTTCCAGTTCAGTTTGAGTCGCTAAGCGTGGCTATAAGCTGCGACGCGTTTACAAAGAGAAAGTCCATACTGAAGCAAGATAGTTTTACAAAATGTAATAAGCAAAATCAAAATGCAGTAACTACGGACAAAACGGTCAACAGCACAAGCTCACCCTCTGTCATCCGCACTCGACATGAAACAGGCGACTTATATACACAAACCACACCCATGTGACAATTACCGGAAGAGCTCAACAAACAAATACAAGTAACGTAAACAAATAATAATAATACAAATAATGAACTTGAGCTCAGTAGCATTATGGCACCTACACTCTCTGTGAACAAGTTTAAAGGTCCCGTGTCATGGCCATTTCTACTGATCATAATTCCATTGTTGAGGTCTACTAGAATATATTTACATTGTTCAATGTTCCAAACTCACATTGGTTTCTCACAGCATCTTTGTATCTATGTGTATTCACTCTCTGTCCTACACGGCTTGTTGGAGCTCCTGCCCCCTCCCTGTGAGCCCAGTGGCCGTCTGCGAGACGGCGAGACACCGCAAAACCCAGCCCGAACACACACACACACCCGCAGCCTGGCTGGGAGTTTGTGTGTGTGCCCAGGCTGTTTAGCGGTGTCTCGCTGTCTCGACGACCCCACACCAGTGAGCCAGCTCCCTCGCAACGTCCCGCCGAGTGTGTGTGTGAGGAAGTCCGCAGATTGGTCACAAAATACGTCACTATACCCAAGAAGTAAACAATGGAAAAAGAGATATCTCCAACGAGGCGTTCTGGGGCAGCAGACAGGTCTTCTCTGTGTTAGAGTTTTACTCGCTGCAGGGTGCACTTTGAGGGTTTGTGACTCTGCAGACCGTTCACATGCAGACAAACCTTCATAGCACGAGGGGACGGGTGATAACCGGAAAAGCAGGACATGGGACCTTTAAAAAAAACACTTTGAAATGATTTGCACAAAATTCGTCATCAGAGTCTTTCAGACTTTTGTAATTGTTTCAAAGTGGTTCTATAAAAGGCTGCACGATTACACATGTTTTAGCTTTTGCATTTATTAGGATACGTTTTTAGTTTGTCTGTATTTCTTGAGGAATACACATACTGTATTAAATTGATCAGTCGTCTGTCCATTTCTTATTCACCAAAATCACAATGGGACTTTTTCGCACCAGGTTGTGCCCTACCCTTATATAACATCCTTGATATCCTCAGATCAACTTTATATGATTCTGAATTATCCAAATTGAAGTCAAATGAATATATGAAATTGTTGTTTTTATTATCGCGACTTAATGCACATATTACATTTCTCGTAATATAGTGTGTTATAAGAAGTACTAAAGGGAAAAGATTACGTTCAGCTCTCCACACTTAAACATTAAGAAACCATACATAAACATATAAGATAAAAACTTGCATATAACAACATTTAAGAATATAGGATGACATTAAAAATGTACCTTAAAAAAAAGCATATCTGCCCCAACATACTTTCTCTAAGAAAAAAAATCTTCTCTTGGATCCAACACGACACATCCCATGTTCCCCTGCTGCTGTAATCTCCACATGTTCTCTTCCAAAGACACCTCTCTCTGCCCTCTGGGAATCAGATAACCTTATTCGATAAGATGGTTAGAGCACTAGAGAGTGTTTGATATCAGAGCTTCATTAGAGGGGAATAAAGACGGCTGCTGGGCGGCGAGGACCCCGGAGGATCTGAGATTAGAGAGACGTGCAGGCTAATGGGAGCTCGTTCGGACCAATCTGCTGTGATGAGGGAGATGGAGGGATGCCGTGATGGCTTAATCTGCGAGAATATCCACTCTCACACACAGTCACACGTCTCACTTCAGGCCCCTCCTGCTGGGATCAGATCCACACACAGCGAGCATGTGAGGGGGTCAATATGAGGTGGAAATCTTTTGACTGGAGACATGGGTCATTAAAAGCGCTTGAATTTATGTTGAGGTTGATTTGTTAAAGAAAGACTGTAATCCTTGGTAAAGCCTGTTTCCATTATAATATCCATAAAAGTACTTTTAGACAACTCAGTGTAGTAACATTAGAATATGTCCCCTCAGGTCCCTGTGAGGCGGTCAATATGAGGTGGAAATATCAAAGCTTTTGACTCGAGACATGGGTCATTAAAAGCGCTTGACTTAATGTATTTTGTCGAGAATCAAAATGGAGGTTGATTTGTTAAAGTTAAACAAGCGGGCGGACAGTACCATGCCTATATATGGGATGTATACAAATGTTGGCAAAAGATTAAGACATTACTTTTTTAATATAGTGTACAATCCATGACATGAGTTGCATCTTAATTCTGTGACATAAAACTAGCAATATATCACCAAAAGTGAAATGATAGTTCAATTAAAAAGTCTCTCGTAATGTAGTGTGTTTTAAGAAGTGCTTGGTTTTAAACGTTGATGCTTTCTTCGTGCGAACTCAGAACTTGTTCTTAAGAAAAGTAGTAATAACACAGTGTAGAAAATACTACACTCTGTCCTGCAATTGCTTTTTGACTTACTACTGCTGAGAAATGTCATCGAAATACACTTTAAGTACCACAACTCTAAATATTTGCTGAGCAGAAGGGCCCATTTCCTAATGAATGTTTACTATATCACTGGATTGTATTTGGTGATGTCTTCATCACTTTAATTTTGCAGCTGGTTTTATACTGCCATGTATTCTGATTTAGATTTTTTGTTAATATTAGTGTGTTGCCTGGAGCATATAAGGATTTATCCAAGATGTGGAAAATGTTAAAAATGTTTAAAACATAAAGATAAAAAGGTTTAAAAAAGTTATTGTTGAATGTTTTAAGGAGGTGACGCTACTCAGCCAATCAAATGGGTGCAGTCAGTGAGTCTGCACGATAGATTCGAACTCAAACACACAAAGAGAAAGCTAGACACCGAAAACAGAGCATTTAATGAAATGTTCTCTTACTGGACCTCTTTGAAATGCCTGCATTATAGCAACAACAACAATAATAGTAATAATAGCAATAATAATTGGTTATTGGTCATAAATGTTCTCTGAGGAAAGGCTCACCTTCCCACACTTTGAAAACCCCTGTATTAGAAGTATAAAAAGCACAAAATGGAAATTAAAGGGGACCTATCATGCAAAATGCACTTGTGTACGTCTTTTATACATGAACATGTGTCCCCGGTGAGTCAGGGACCTCACCAAGTATCAGAAAACACAACCCTCTCTCTTTTCCTCCATACCCAAATCTCTAAAAACGGGGCTGCAACGGATCTGATACAGACTGACCCAGATTTGAATTATTGTCTACGTCACAGAAGTGGTGCTCCGCTGAGTGGTCAACTCTCCACCTATCAGGGGAATGGGGGGTTGGGCCACGGCCGGCCATTGCTGCTCGAAAGCGCTGGAGACGCTGTAGTACATATGCCAGGCCTGTAAGTGGCGCTGTAGTCTGCCACAAAAGCAGCGAAGAAGACTTCCCGCGCATGGTTGCCATGGTTGCCCTTCTGTTTATTCTCCGCTGTGGCTCTTTTCCTCCCTCCCCGAGGCAAGCGTTTGCTCCTGTAATTCAATGCAATCCCTCCCCGTCGAGGCAAGCACTGTAATTCTCTCCGGTAGTCCACCAGCAGATGACAAACACCCGCCTCTCTGCCTCTTCCAAGGAACGAGGACCGTGCGGCAGAGTTTCAGTTCGATTTTTTTCCGCCGGTCAAGATGTCCGTTAAAGTTTAAATATTCCGGACAAAATTGGAAAAGTGCCGGTCAAAGGTCTTCTTTGTTATTTATTGAGCTTTAAAACAAATGAATAATGACTCTATATAATCATATAAGAATAAAACACGGAGGACGGAGATCTCTTTTTCTCCCCCTCTTCTGACAGCCCAGCAGCTGATCTCAGAGCACGCTCCCCTCTCCTGCAGGGGGGCGTGGCCAGCTGCAGCGCACAGAATCAGCCCTTGCAAAAACAGGGCTGGAAAGAGCAAATAGAGCGAAATGAGGCATGGCTAAAATACAGAATCTGTTTGGTATTTTGAAAAAAAACCTATATTTATATACTTTATATAGGTATGGCCCAACAATATATTGTTCAATTATAGCATGATAGGTCACCTTTAAATACCTCAAAATGGTTCTTAAGTACAGTGAGTAAATGTTCTTACTCTCTACAACTGTATATGCATTACTGATATAACAAATATAAACTGAAGCGCGTGGTGAAAGGTGAGGGTGGCGTTCGGGAAGGATGTTGTTTTGTTTGCCAGCTGGCTTTTTTCCATCCGTACACCTACAATATTTAGTTTTTGTGTGTGGTAAAGTGCCACCTTAAGGGATTCTAAATGAAATGTTGTTTCAGGTTGAGGGTTGTTCATAAATCTGCGCTGCTGAGAACAAATGGTTCAGCAGGAAGCCGTAAATCACCTCTGCTGTTGCATAAACCTGATGGGTGTGCCATCCCTTTTTAAAAAGAGTTGCTCCCATGGGATTTGATTCCCATATTCCATCACAGCTCCTAATTAAACTGTGACTTATTGTTGTTGAACTATCTTTTTCTTTATCCTGTCACAGCCATCCTGTACACTTCCTGCATCCTGGTGGGCATTTTCATTAACAGCAGCGTGCCAATATTCTTCGAGCTCTTCATCGAGACTGTGTACCCGGTCCCTGAAGGCATCACCTGCGGACTGGTCACCTTCCTCGGGAACCTGGTCACCGGCCTGCTGCTCTTCTTCCTCACCTTTTACTGTACAGGTA
Organism: Pseudochaenichthys georgianus; assembly: GCF_902827115.2. Taxonomy (NCBI): domain Eukaryota; kingdom Metazoa; phylum Chordata; class Actinopteri; order Perciformes; family Channichthyidae; genus Pseudochaenichthys; species Pseudochaenichthys georgianus. The sequence goes on along the minus strand of NC_047523.1, from coordinate 39,006,783 downwards.
AGAAAACAAGACTCCCTGTTGCTGTAGTGTTTAACATATGTAAATATCTAAAGGGCATCTACTTTATTTTACTGTATTTTTAGGATGCATGGTCATTGGTCACCATTTTCATCCAAAAGATACAATAAATGCAGGACGAAAAAGACAACGACGGTATGAAGTAATTGCGTATAAGAAAACAATGCAATACAGTTATTGGTACACATATATATTTCAGATACTTATAGTTACAGTTTTTACGCTCTAATGGGTCCGACTAGAACGACAAATAACGTTAGTTCCGCCTATTCTCTAAATACTGCTGGTGGTTTATAAAGCACTGAATGGTTTAGGCCCAAAATACATTTCTGATGTAATGATGAACCATCCAGATCTCTCAGGTCTTCAGGGACTGGTCAGCTTTCTGTCCCCAGAGTCAGAACTAAACATGGAGAAGCAGCGTTCAGTTATTATGCTCCAAATATCTGGAACAAACCCCCAGAAACCTGCAGGTCCGCTGCAATTCTGACTACTTTTAAATCCAGGCTGAAGACTTTTCTTTTTGTCGCTGCTTTTAATTGAACTATTCACATCTTAAACTGCACTGTAACTTTTATCCATGTATTTTTTCTTTTAATGTTTCTTTTATTATCTTTTCTTTTTAATGACTGATTTTAAATGCCATTTTCTTTTTTTGTAAAGCACTTTGAATTGCCTTGTGTTGAAAAGTGCTATATAAATAAACTTGCCTTGCCTGTTCTGTCAGCCAAGTAATCGTTTCATCATAAACTTTTCATTTTCAGGGGGGTCCAAAGCCCCCCCCCCCCTAGAACCGCCCCTGAAACGGTGGGGGTCCAGGTTCCATCAATTGATAATCAGAATCAGAATCCTATTGAGAAACAGGTTTATTGCCAGGTAACACATACGAGGAATTTGACTTGGTGTTGTGGTGCATACATTAAAATAAAACATAAACATTTAAACACAGATAGAAAACTATTTGAAGAGACTATAATGAAAAAATATATATATAAAATATAATAAAATATAGCAGTATTTATATTGAAATAGAATTGGAATAAAATATGTACAGTAATAAAAAACAAGGTATTTTGTACATTGTGTGCATTAATTATAATAAGAAGAATAAGAAAAAATCAATAATAATTGTAACAAAACGAAAATGATAGAATAAAACATTACATATTTACAGCACTTTTTAAATCATATTTTTTTTTAAACATACAATTATTGTGTTATTATGGCCTTTTTTGACATGTTCATCTGACCTAAGTTGTTCCAAACTGATTTTCCCAGCCTCCCAAAACCCACAGGCTCCATTATTTCCAAAATGTTTTATTTCTAGTCTCTGCAGATTCCGCCGATAAGAGGCGGACGGTGGGAAATGTAGGTTGCAATGCAATTCACGCAATCAGCACACAGAGAGAAACACTCCCCATTATCATTTGGCCTCATATTTATCTTCCAGTTGGCCGCAACATTTAACATAATCATTTAGTCATTCTCTGGCATTCACTGTGTGTGTGTGTGTGTGTGTGTGTGTGTGTGTGTGTGTGTGTGTGTGTGTGTGTGTGTGTGTGTGTGTGTGTGTGTGTGTGTGTGTGTGTGTGTGTGTGTGTGTGTGTGTGTGTGTGTGTGTGTGTGTGTGTGTGTGTGTGTGTGTGTGTGTGTGTCTTTGAGTGTGTGTGTGTGTGTGTGTGTGTGTGTGAATAAGCTAGTAGACTGGCACTTGTTTGGTTTTTTCTAAATGTTTGTTTTATTCTTAGACAAGCTGTAGCATAGGAGGACATATTTTGTTAAGTAAGATATAGCTGATTAATTCTTGTTTCTCTAATTTCACATTCCTTTGTTGTTTCTTGAGTTTTCATTAGTTTGGTAAGCATCTTCAATATGTGAAATAAACGATCAAACAATACAAATATTGACATGGTTTTTACACAGAATGACGTGTGTGTGTGTGTGTGTGTGTGTGTGTGTGTGTGTGTGTGTGTGTGTGTGTGTGTGTGTGTGTGTGTGTGTGTGTGTGTGTGTGTGTGTGTGTGTGTGTGTGTGTGTGTGTGTGTGTGTGTGTGTGTGTGTGTGTGTGTGTGTGTGTGTGTGTGTGTGTGTGTGTGTGTGTGTGTGTGTGTGATCGTGATCTTTGCCCGCCTGTCTTCAGTTTCAATAACCTTTGCAGTGAGTCAGGCCCCAATCAGACACACTCCGTCTGTTTGCTTCAGTAAATAAGAGATATACTTTCTCAGCCGCTCATACATATTCATGAGCGTCCAGTCTCCTGAAAGCTGCTCTATCTTGATCCTGTATCCTAGTTATTCCTGTCAGTGCAGGTGGATATTACCATTGTCTGAAATAAACAGCCCTCGGGGCTCGCTAGTAGAAATGACAGCCAGTCTCAAACAATTGAATGACATGCATCCAAAAATACATCCATATTGACACTGCGACGTACGGTTATGTTCACCCTCTGTCTGAAACGAGCTCTGATTGGTTAGCTGGCCTGTTTATATCAAACCTTTTTTGTTGTGTGAAAATCATGCATTTTGTTGTTCACAAATGTGGTGATTTCTTCAACGTAACCAATGGCCTTTCTATTAGCTCTTTAGTTGTTGTAACTGCCCACCTTTGAAATATGCTGGCTCTGTAGTGATTGGTCAACCACTTAGAGAGGTCCCGCCCCTTAGCCTATCACGTACAATGTGTGGGAGAGCTAGCCAATAGAGACGAAAGTATAACATACTTAATTAATACTCTGTTAATTACTTAACTCATATGCAGCTTTTAACGCCATTGTTCTTAACTATTATTCCCCCTGGATTTGGTTAACGGTCGTCTGTGCTACTGCCGTGTTTTTATTATTGTTTGTCTGTTGTCATTTACTGTGCACTTGTGACAGGGTAACTCCAAATCTCGTTGTATATCTTTGTACAATGACGATAAAGGCTTTGTATTCCATACTGATGTCAGGGAACACGGGGATCGTAGCCTTTGCAGACCATGTACATGCACTAAAACCTATATAACACACTACAGGAAAGGGAACACCCCAACACTTATAATAGCCCGCCTTTAGAAACCAAAGCAGATGCAGGTATGACTGGATACGTTTAACAAGGGGAGAGTGAAGCTGGAGGGCTGTTGAGTTATAGAACAGTAGGGGTGGTTAGGGCACAAATACTCTGAGCAGCGAGTCCTGTGGCGATTCCCAGCTGTCCCAGTGTCAGCCCACCCACTCTCTTTACCCACAGTACCCCACAGGTCCCGTCTCTCCTCACCGTCACTATCAAATAAAGGCATAAGGACAGTAGCAGTGGGATAACTCAAACTGTCCAAAAAAGTGATCCAAATGACAAGCAATGTATTTTTAAATCCCTGAGCCGATGGAATGTCAGAGTGGTGATAAATCATAGATTAGACAGAGATATATGCCAGGTGTGGATAGACAGAGCTTACACACACACACACACACACACACACACACACACACACACAGTCATAAAGAATACATGATGTATCCTCCGCTGACAAATCTCCCTCAGACTGCTTGGTATGAATGTGTGTTTGCACTTTGTGTTCCTGTGTGGGTGCACAGTTGTTTTTGAGCGTCAACACAGGTGTGTGTGTGTGTGTGTGTGTGTGTGTGTGTGTGTGTGTGTGTGTGTGTGTGTGTGTGTGTGTGTGTGTGTGTGTGTGTGTGTGTGTGTGTGTGTGTGTGTGTGTGTGTGTGTGTGTGTGTGTGTGTGTGTGTGTGTGTGTGTGTGTGTGTGTGTGTGTGTGTGTGTGTGTGTGTGTGTGTGTGTGTGTGTGTGTGTGTGTGGGCGAAGCAAAGTGTGTGTGATGTGCTGAGGTGGATCCTGACAGTTCCATGCGACAGAGAAGATCAAGCTGAGACGACGGAGGCTTTTGCTGCTCTTTCCTTCACTCCCCCCCTCAAGTCGTCTCGGAGAGCACGATGCATCCGAGCTTTCCGTCCCAGAGTTCAATCTGCTGCAGGCGATGAGATGAGCGTGGAGAAACACGTAGTGCCAGAATCTACCTACGGTACCTGCAGCCACTGGAGTAGAGAAGCTGCAGGTACCAAGGTGTTGAATCTGCTTGTTCAACCCACAGTGTGCCGGTTAGAGCTGTTGGAGCAGAAGACTCATGTCGACATCATGATGTGAGCTTCAGTAACTTTGACATTATAATAGCAAGATATATAGTATTTAAGGATTTGCCTGTTTTTCCTTTTTGTCAGAAGATTCCATAAAATAACCCAAAACCTAGACTGTCTGGCAACGCTTTCCATCTGTGTGTCTCAGTTTCAGCCCAATTATTGGTTCTGGAAAACGGGTTTAGCCCTCGTGTACACCCATGGGTTTTTAAGTATTTTGTGAATATTACAAATATCTCTGATTATATCAAACCTTTTTTGTTGTGTGAAAATCATACACATGCTTTGTTTTGTTGACAAATGTGGTGATTTCTTCAACGTAACCAATGGCCATTCTAATAACTAGCTCTTTAGTTGTTTTAACTGCCCACCTTTGAAGTATGCCGGCTCTGTTGTGATTGGTCAACCGCTTAGAGAGGTCCCGCCCCTTAGCCTATCACGTACAATGTGTTGAGCACTAGTGTGTTACATAGTGATGTTGTTCTGGAAGTAAACAAAGGAGTCCGATGGAGACGTGTCAGGCATAATTCAAGCATGAGAGGGCCTCTTTAAACTATAGTCAAGAAAAAAATTGTATTCAAATTAAAGCAGTGTCCCGCCATGTTTGAATCCACCATATAGACGTGGTTTGAAGTGTCCAGTTCGATGTGTTGGGAATGAAGCTGGAGGGGTGTGTTGCGTGGATTTGTTTAATTCAGTTGTAGTGTTCAGTGGAACGGACAGACTCTAACTGTTAGAGAAATTGTGATCCAGATGACAGGCGATGTTTTGAAGCAGTCAGCAGGGTGATCATTCATAGATAAGACAGACATATATACCAGATGTAGATGGAAGAGCTGCAGGTGGAAACACACACACAAGAACAACCAGATTCAGGGACAGCTTCATCCCGCAGGCAATAAGACTGCTAAACAGCTGAACTGCTGAAACAATTTCATAACATTCATATAAATCTGCCACTGTACTTAGTAATTATTTATCTATTATCTAATATGTCATTCCAATAACTTGTATATAGACTCGTATTGCACTATTCCACTTTTTTTTTTCTCACTTTTTTTTAAAGATTTTTTTTTTTTTTTTGTATCCATCCATCCATCTTCTCCCGCTTCTCCGTGGTCGGGTCTCGGAGGTAGCAGTTCCAGCAGAGAGCCACAAACGTTCCTTTCCCTGGCCACATCAACCAGCTCTGACTGGGGGGTCCCAAGGCGCTCCCAGGCCAGCGAAGAGATATAATCCCTCCACCTGGTCCTAGGTCTACCCCTTGGTCTCTTCCCAGCTGGACGTGCCTGGAACACCTCCCTAGGGAGGCGCCCAGGTGGCATCCTTACTAGGTGCATCTCGGCCGCGATCTCGTTCTTTCGGTCATGACCCATCCTTCATGACCATAGAGGGTAGGAAGGAAGATGGCCCGGTAGACAGAGAGCTTTGCCTTCTGGCTCAGCTCCCTTTTCGTCACAACGGAGCGGTAAAGCGACTGCAGTACCGCTCCCGCTGCTCCGACTCTCCGGCCCATCTCACGCTCCATTGTTCCCTCACTCGAGAACAATGGAGTGTGAGATGGGCTTTTTTTGTTTTACTTTTAATATAGTGTATTTTAACATTGGTTAATATTGTCTGCTTATCTGTATTATTGCGTTGCATTGTTGGAGAAGCCGGTGACCTAAGATTTTCAACCACATAATTACTCTGTAGCTATGTTAGTTTGATAAAGAACCTTGAACACACACACACACACTTCTTCCCATTTTCTAGCAACAAATTACAATTTATTCTAGAAAAGTCTTCAATTCCCATTGAAGATGAAAACAACTGATCGTAACAGAGTATCATTTTTTTCCAAGGTTTCTGCAAATTCCCCAGAACAGCTGGGCTCTTTATTTTTAACCAACATTACTCACACAGGTGTAAGTAGAGCATTTGTCTCGGACTGTTGTCAGAGGCAGATTTATATACATTTGGTGTTGTAGTGAGTATTTCAAGCTGAATTGATTCCTACTGAAATACATCAGACTTCAGACAATATTTGGTGGTTGGATTAATTAATTGTTGTCTCGTCTTTTCGTGGTATATATCAAATATAGTCCCCCTTAATGTTCAAATGTTGTCTTTTCTAGCTCGTCGGGGCTAGCTTAATTGACCGTTCTCAATACAATGAACAGTAAATGGTACTTATGTTGTCGTTAGGATGGTGAATCGTACCCTGACTCCTTCTGTGGAAGTGGCCTCGGGCAAAACACTGAACTCAAGTTGACAAATAGACAGCAGCTCGGTGTGTGTGAATGTGTGTGTGCATTGGAGGAAAATGTTTTAAATGCTGCCATACAAGGGCATTTATAAATAACATAATGATATTTTTAAATTGCCAAATACTAGATAACGAAAGCTTTATTAGATGCGAGTTGATGTCACTTCATAAAAAACTAAATCATTTTAGGAATTGTTTTTTAATTTACAGTCGAAATTGAGTTGCAATCGAGTTTTTTCATCTGTAAAAAATCCCGCTTCGTGCATACATTTTGTATTCTAATCTTGTTTTCATTGGACTGTCGTACTTTATAAACGGTATCAATTAATTATTCAGTGGTGGATAGTCATGAAGTACATTTACTGACGTACAATTTTTAGTTACTTTTATCTGAGTTGTTTCAGTTAATGCTACTTTTTACTTCTACTCCACTACAATTTGTAAGCCGATAATGATTTGTTTTGGTCATTAAATGTGGGAATCGTGTTGAAATGACATTACATATTGTTGGTTTTCCATCTGTACAAAAATCCAGTTTGTACATATATGTTGTATTCTTAAAAAACAAAATTAATCCAAAAAACAAATTGTAGTTTTGAAAAAAAACTAATATTGTATTAATTGTACTGTAATACTTTATCAATATGATTATGCAAGGTTCCTTTCAGATTGTCAGCATCGCCCATTTCTCATTTCCAGCTGTTTCTTATTATATTTGGACTAAATGTATCGACACGTTTTGATAGAAATATGATATATGCATTGCCAGAAACCCACTGTATTCAGTTCAGCCTGCAGAGATCGATATGTTAAGTGTTCTGCCGGGTCGTCTCATTACTGTAATTCCCTCTCTCTGGTCCCATAATGGATGTAGCAAATATAATGCAGACTTTAAAACTGATGAATTCTGCATGAGCCTCGTCTTTTCAAATCCCTTCCACCTCCAGATATTGAGAAATTGGCAGCCCTGGCCTTTTTTTTTTTTATTAAGATTTCCAGTTCATTTTTACGGGGGTTTTCCTTCCTTGCCTTCTTATGAATTCTTATGGCGAGGCGTTTATGAATTTACCTGCTTGTCCATCTGAATATCCATGAGAGGCCGGTCTTGGTTCAGTGCGCTCGACAAGAACCCTCTGGACTCTGTTGTCCTGTCTCTGAAATCCCCAAACTCTCTGAACCATGTGACTCAGACACGTGAATGGAGCCTCTCCGGCCAATATAGCTGCGCTTGTCGCTCTTTTTCGATTTCATCTGCTGTCGTTTAGCGCGGTGCATCGGGCAGAATACAAAGCAGCAGAGAGGTATTGTGGAGCGAAAGAGCCTCAAAGGTTTTGTAGAGGAGGGGGAGGAGGAGGAAGATAGGGAGGGTGTTCAGCTGTGAGTTGTTAGAGCCTCCTGCATGGGGGGAATTATTCAGCTCTGAGAAATAATTGCCACGTTTCTTTATTCCCAAAATGTCTTTTTTTTCCTCTCTGCTAAACTTTGCATTCTCGTCAGAAGTGGAAATGCCTTTGCAGAGCAACTTTTTCTACCCCCTGTTAAGAGTGTGGAGGTGTTTAAAAACAAACAGCCTCTCTTTGTAGAGCTACGTCTCACCGGAGAGAATAAAAAGCCTTTTCTTCCTTTGCTGTTTTTGTTTTTTAGAGACATTTTTGAATCATGAGAAGCAACACTTTAAAGGTGACATGTCGTGCTTTTCCGGTTACCACCCGTCCCCTCGTTGTTATGAAGGTTTGTCTGCATGTAAACGGTCTGCAGAGTCAAACCCCTCAAAGTGCAGCCTGTAGCGAGTAGAACTCTAACACAGAAAATACCTCCCCAAAACGCCTCGTTGGAGATACGTCACTGTCCATTTGATTCTTCCGACAAGTGTTAAAATGGCTTTGCACTGAAGTTGCGTTTCTATGGAGACAGTGGTGCATCTAGAGGTGTGCATGCCACATACTTTCTAAGCACACAGTTCATCCTTACACATTTTGGACTGCACCATCATGGCGTCTCGGCGAACCCTTACATCTGCCATGCTATTTAAAATCACACACTACTACAGCACTTTAAGTTTGTAAAGAATCTTTCCCCTGCGTTATTAGCCCCTCTCTGTTAAAGCCGCTCTGGTGATGGATGATGTCTTTCTTTACACAAAGCTTATCTTAGTGTCTTGAGGTGTGACGGCAGTCTTCTCAGAGACCGACCCACATTCATTATAACGCTGCATTGACCTCAATTAGGAGCGAGTTAGGCCATAAGACGCCTGTCGGCCCGCGTCTCTGTCTTCATGTGCAGCGCGTCTCTGTCTTCATCTGCAGCTCGTCTCTGTCTTCGTCTGCAGCTCGTCTCTGTCTTCATCTGCAGCTCGTCTTCATCTGCAGCGCGTCTCTGTCTTCATCTGCAGCTCGTCTCTGTCTTCATCTGCAGCTCGTCTTCATCTGCAGCTCGTCTCCGTCTTCATCTGCAGCTCGTCTCCGTCTTCATCTGCAGCGCGTCTCCGTCTTCATCTGCAGCGCGTCTCTGTCTTCGTCTGCAGCTCGTCTCCGTCTTCATCTGCAGCTCGTCTTCATCTGCAGCTCGTCTCCGTCTTCATCTGCAGCGCGTCTCTGTCTTCATCTGCAGCTCGTCTCCGTCTTCATCTGCAGCTCGTCTCTGTCTTCGTGTGCAGCGCGTCTCTGTCTTCATCTGCAGCTCGTCTCCGTCTTCATCTGCAGCGCGTCTCTGTCTTCATCTGCAGCTCGTCTCCGTCTTCATCTGCAGCTCGTCTCTGTCTTCGTGTGCAGCGCGTCTCTGTCTTCATCTGCAGCGCGTCTCTGTCTTCATCTGCAGCTCGTCTCCGTCTTCATCTGCAGCTCGTCTCCGTCTTCATCTGCAGCTCGTCTCCGTCTTCATCTGCAGCTCGTCTCCGTCTTCATCTGCAGCTCGTCTCTGTCTTCATCTGCAGCTCGTCTCCGTCTTCATCTGCAGCTCGTCTCCGTCTTCATCTGCAGCGCGTCTCTGTCTTCATGTGCAGCGCGTCTCCGTCTTCATCTGCAGCTCGTCTCTGTCTTCATCTGCAGCTCGTCTCTGTCTTCATCTGCAGCTCGTCTCCGTCTTCATCTGCAGCTCGTCTCCGTCTTCATCTGCAGCTCGTCTCCGTCTTCATCTGCAGCGCGTCTGACCCATGCAGCGATCAATGGATCTGTCATGAATGGCTGATGGACAATTGTTATGGTTCAGTTTAAAAATGCACCATGGTTGTCGACGATAAGTAAAAGTGTGTGGATTCAATCGCTCGATGTTCTCCCCCAACTTGCCTAGCTTTACGATATTCTATTTTTCTAGCATAGCATAAATACTATCTGCATAATATATGATCTGAATATTTCATATCTGTTTGATTTCCAACTTCTTTTTGATGATTTACAGCAACAGTTGTTTGGAAGTTTTAGTTAGATATTTATGGTTGGAGTGCAGAATATGGAAAATCAGCTTTTTTTTAAGCTTACAAAGCAACTTGTTTATTAATAGCGTTCGCCAAGGAGTTACGATTTAGGGTCCGTCTGATTTGTATGGAAACGTGAAGCATGGGCCAAGGAAGAATCATTACATTTTGGAGAATATAGGAATCATATAGAAACATTTTATTTTTAAGGATAACATTTTGATACTGGCCATTTGTTCTGCATTCACGTGGTGTCGTAAAAGTGTGGTGACGACTGAGAGATGTGCTGTTAACGCCGGGAAAATAACATGGAAACCGCTAACCAGGAGTGGCGCAGTGGGCTGTGTGTTGATCATCAGCTCAAGGGGGCGTTGGGGAACTCCAGTTCGAAACCTGCCCCCGCCGCCACTGCGTCAGGCCGTTGTTTCCTTGGGCAAGACACTTCATCCGAATTTACTCCTGTGGGTATTGTCCACAGTACATGACCGTTACACTTTTTTTAAACGTTTTGAGCAATAATATACAACATAACTTGTTTGCAGCGTCCATCTTGTTTCCATGCTATGACTTTAACCTCATGAACACACGAAAAAACCCTTTCAAACTCTGGACCATCGTGGAGCATGCAAACGCCATTTTAGTTTTCCAAATGCCATCGTCGGCCCCAATTTGCAAAAGAAAAGAAAATAAGCAATAATAAAAGTCTTTATCAATCCACCTCTTCTTAATCAGCCATTAATAAAGCTCTTCAAAGTGCTTAAGCAATCAGTGTGAACCCTAATCATTACATTAATTGAGTAAAAGCAGAACATAGCACCGCTCAAGCCAGATGTATCTGCCCTTTAAGAGTGATCATTATAATCCCATACTGTAATCACATGTAAGGCAGAGTGTGAACTGAGTGGCCTCCAGAAATCAGAGAAAAGTGACTTCTCTTTTATCTAATTTGCTCTACTCTTCTCCCTTCATCTCAGTCCGCTCAAACTTCAACTGTTCCCTCCAAACTTCGCTCCAGTCGTGTCCCTCAAAGATCAGAAGGAGAGCAATTCCACCGCCCGTCCAATTTTATCACATCAGCTGATTGAATTACTAAAATTACCCAGCTCGACATCGGCATTCGTTTGAAGCGACCCAGGCTGTGTTCTCCAACCTTTTTACGAGTGTTTGCACGCGAGAGAGTGAGAGAGAGAGAGAGAGAGAGAGAGAGAGAGAGACGGAGAGAGAGAGACGGAGAGAGAAGATGGCGGGTCAGATAAACACAACTCAATTAAACCTGCTGTCCGGCTGCATCTCTGCTGATTGATGAGGCTCCTTCAACACCTCCCTCTCCTCTGCACCTCCTCCATTCATCCGTTTCTCTCATCTTCACACCTCTCACCCTTCATTCCTTCAAGCAGCGAAGCATCAAGCACAAAGGCTTCTTGCCAAACCTCTTCATTTACAATCCGAGCAGCAATCTATTCATGCTCTTCATTGATCAGGAACAATCTTCAGGCCTGGGTTGGCTAATTGAGATTGGTGGAGCCGGTGTGAGTTGAGACACATCTGGTGCAAACACTCATTACTGCCGATGTCAATCAAACAATCAAATGTAATTAGTTTAAAGGGGACCTATCATGCAAAATGCACTTTGATGTATTTTCTACATAACCATGTGTCCCCGGTGCCTCAGGGAACTCACGCAGCGTCAGAAAATAAAACCCCCTCTCTTTTCCTCCGTACCCAAATCTCTAAAAACAGGGCTACAACGGAGCTGATCCAGATTTGCGTCCGATATGACGTCATATCTGAAATGTGGGCTGGCTTTAGACCCACAGCCCAATCAGAAACAATGCCCGACGTATTTTGGACGTAATATGGTCGGTGTTGACATTAGCATCGCTAACACGAACCTGCACTGGAGAGCATGTGTGTGAAGAAGCAGGAAGTGAAAAAAGGAACTCACCTTGTGGTATAACCCGCAAGAGAGAAAGCCTTTGAACTCCAGACTGTTTCAGAGATAATCCTTGATGTGGTTTCGAACACATGCTGTTTAATCACGGCAGCATTTATTTTAAAGCTTTATGCCCAGAATCAGCACTTTAGTAACAGGGCTGAAATAGAGGGATACGAGGCTAGAATGGGTGATCTGTTTAGTATTTTGAGCAAAGCTTCAGACACATGTTTTTTATATATCTGTGACCTACAATATATGCCTAAAAATAGTATAATAGGAGACCTCTAAGTGTCGGCGATGGCCATAAGTTGTCTGTGTACAAGTCAAAGTCAACTTTATTTTCAATCGTTCAGTTTGTGTATACAGACAGAGAGATCGAAATACCGTTTCCCTCAATCCCGAATACAAATATATATTGAAATATGTATAAAATATGTATATCCTATATATACACAATCAGACACATTTCTACACATGCACACATTAAGATAAAAACACAACAATCAATCTATACAAGTATACATTGATACGTATACAGGGATGTGCAGGTAGTGTAAGTCATGTGTGAATATGCCGTTGTCTTTGTCGTGTAGTATTTATGATGTATTATCTTCTGTTGAACAAAGGTGTACATAGTGCCTGCAGAGTGTTACCACCCGATTCCTCTGAATGCAGTCGGCCTCGTTATCGAGCAGCTGCCGGCTGTCAATGTCCGTCGTGGCTGAGAAGTTTGGCCCTCGCCGCGGACCGTAGATTCTGCTTAACTTCTCTGTCAGGACCCAAACACCTCAGACACCTGCGAGTGCTGCACTGCGAGAGACACTTTGAGAGAAGAAGAAAGCCTATTGATTGGAGTTTGTTTCTGTCCAGAGAGCGATGTCGGTGCATAGGGAAACACTGGCTGCACAAGAAGAGCTTTCACGATTGCAAAGGTTTTATTGTCATATGCACGTAAGCTACAGTGGAGAAAACGCAATTACATTCTTCTGACCTGAGCTCCTCCAACAATGCAACATATATCATAAAATTCAAAAATACAAAATAGTGCAAGAAGTCTCGATACATGTAAATAGAATATGATATGTACAAGAACAGAATTTGAAATATAGGTGATGGAAATTAGTTGACAAGGAAGACGGATGCGAAGAGATTGGTTTTGAGTTTGCTTTTAAAGGAGTCAACGGAAATAGCTCAGCGGATCTGAAATGAAATGGAAGACGATTCCAAAGGAATACGGTTTATTGCGGTGATAACTATTCTTACAAATAGGTAGACTAGCGTATTTGTCTGTGTGCTGATGAGTTGAGATGCCACCCGGACTCAGCATTACTGCAGCCATGAAGCTCTCCTGGGTTCAATGGAGCCTGAACAGAGCTGAGACTGAAACAGCTCATTCTGCACCATGCTGTGGTTCAAGAGCAGGTCAATGGAAATTAGGAACACGGCCGATAGCATTGAATTATTCAGAATCGCTCTGGAAGACGGCTTGTGAGGCGGTGCTTATTTACTGCATGGGATGTCAGGGATTGATTGTCCATCATGTCACTTCGTAGTAACTCTCATTAGGTTTCTGGGTGTACGGATGTTGATGGCTCATTTTTCATATATGGTCGTGTTTCCAGGTCGGTCAGAGGCAGATTTTAAGCCCTTTCTCTAAGTTATTGTACATGAAAGTATCCACAATTATTTCACCTGCTGTGCTCGTGTTTCCAGGTCAGTCCCTTTTGTACTGAGGCAGATTTTAAACCCTTTCTCTAAGTTATCGTACATGCACATATCTATGATGTCACCGGCTGAATAATTCATTTTGTTCTATATGTCTGTTAACACTACAAAGGATGGGAGCTGAATCTTATGCACATGTTTGATTATTAGATATTTTGTTTATTTACATAATACTCTGCACTACTATAGCGTGCACTTTAAAGGTATACTGGTATGCTATGCAGGATTTCCCCCAAAAAAAACCAATATTGAAATGTTGACCTGCTGAAGTGTTTTCCAGCAGGATACTGAAACATACCTGCCCTCACAATATCTCACAGTCGAGACCACATGTGTCAAACTCGAGGCCCGGGGGCCAAATCCGGCCCGTGGTGGATTTAATTTCGGCCCGCAGGATCATTTCTAATTACCATTAGATCTGGCCCTCCGGTATATTGCACGCACACCTTCCCTCCATCCTGAGGACTAGGGCTGCTCAATTAATCGTATTTTAATCGCAATTACGATTATGGCTTGCAACGATTACGAAAACAACGTACACCCCTGATCTAGACCTTAAAATCTAACCCCACATCTCTCTCTCTCTCTTTCTCTCTCTCTCTCTCTCTCCCTCCCTCTCTCTCTCCTCCAGACCTGTCGTGGTTGAACTGGTGTCTGACCGGCTCGTGTCTCTTCAGCCTCATCCTCATCCTCTTCTTCAGGGAGTCGTACGACCGCCTCTACCTGGACGTCTTCGTCTCCGTGTGACACTGCTGAGGACAACAACAAACAAACAAACAAACACTTAAGGACTAAATAATTAATCTTGCACAAAGAGGAGGCGAAGGGAAAGTGGAAACCCCCACACTCTTATTTTAGATTTTAGGACGTAAATGTATATTGCTAACAGTGGTGATGGATTGTTTACTCTTTTACGTCTCGATGCCATGTGACTGTTTAACACATCATTACCTGTTTTGTTTGTTTCTCAGTCTGTTTGTGTGTCAACAAACGGATTAATGTTCCTAACCAGGCACAGCACGACGGACTGTTAGAGGCCGTTGTTTACACATCATGTCATATTTCTTTCATCGTGTTTTCGAGCCACTTGACGCTGACAAACACAACAAGCTTCTGACTCCAGATCAGCATCGAGTGTCGACCCCTAACGAGGAAGTAAAGCTTCGTCAGCCAATCGGCACGCCTGGATTTGTGCTGAGGCTAAACGGGCGCCCTCCTGCTGTTTTAGTGCTGCTCCAAACCTGTGAGACTGCCATTGAGAGGCAGGTACTTGTATCATGTTGTATGGCCCTCTCTAGATGAATATTATGCAAAACTGATTTACCAAATTCACGACTGGATGCTGGCCGAGGAAAGGAGAAATATTCTGAACTGATTATTTATGAATAATCGTGTCAATTTTTGGGGAGATTTGCTTTTAAATCTAACTTTTTTTAACGGTCTTTTTAAACTCCGTATCTTGCCAGTATTTATTGGAAATGTCTGAACACTAACACAGTCGCTGAAACTGGATGTTTGGTGACGATTTAATCCTAAAGGAAATCACTTTATTAAACAGGCGTGAGGATTACGTCGTAATTGCCGAGCTGCTCCTCCTCCTCCTCCAAAGCACCAGCAGGTGTCTCCGATGAGTCGACTGACGACGAAACCTGAAGGGAGAAAGGAAGTCGCTTTTTTCTTGGATTCCTCGACTGACAAAACTGGAGCGGTGACAAAAACCAGTTCCAGACGAAACCACAAAGAAACACATGAAGGCGAATTGAAAACGGACTCTCTAGCATGTCCATAGTCTGTCTTTGTCTCGTTCAGCAGCTATAGGACGTGTTTGCCGTGTGTCCCTCGGGTCCTTAACGTCTTCCCTGGTGCTTGTTTTCTATTTTTTACTCTCCTTGTACAGAAAAAGGTTGTCTTTGTACCTTTTTTGACGTGTTGCCTTAATTGCCTAGTGCTGTGCGTTCAGCCCCCCCCCTCTCTCTACCACACTGTGACTCTTTTATCTGTATATATTGTTAAAGGTCATGTACTTGTGTCCTGCAGCACTCTCCCTGTGGTTATAAATGTCCTTGTTCTGTGAAAAAGGAAAAAGAACAAATGTGACTGTTGAATATTTCCAGCACCTTATTCAAATAAACATTTTAAGATTAACGCTGCTGTGGTTCTCCTTGTGTCGAAGGTTATCGAGACGATTCAGAGCAATCTGAATTATATACCCTCCTTTAACTTGTCTTTCTTACACATGTACACATGTCAATGAGAGCCTTTTATTTGCCTTTCAATAAGGGGAACTAACTCTAATCTTTGCTCAAAGTTGTATCATGCATTGTTCAACAAATGAAGCTCAGCGTAAATTCAACCAGGAAGACCGTCTTTACTCATTCATTTACTATTCCCACGTAGCTGCTCTCTCTCCTCTCAATAAGTGATCGGGGCAGGGCCGGCCCTCGGCATAGGCAGTATAGGCGAATGCTAAGGGCGCATCAACCCATAGGGGGCGCCAAAAAAACAAAAAAAAGTTATAAATTAAAATGTAAAAGAATGTAAATTTCATAACACAATTTCCCGATTTTGGATCAACAAAGTACATCTTATTATCTTATACTAACAGAACTACACCATAATTGTGTACATTGCCCATAAATTATGGTGCACCCCCCCCCCCCCCAAAATCAAGTTGAACTGCCCCAGCCCCAGTAAAAACCAGAGGTTTGTGTGAAATTGTTCTTTGTTTTAAATAATGGTTTTAGTGTGCAATTATAGGTTTTAATTTTGTATTTGTGTTAATTTAAAATAAATCAAACTCCCAAAAAACGTGTACAGCTTTTATTAACATTGGAATTTACTGTGTAAGCGGCCGCGGGGGGAGAGCTTCAGAGAGCTCTCTCCTGAAAGACTGAGAGGCTCTGATAACCTCAGCTCAGTGAGGTAAAGGCACACCTTTATATAAAAACAGGTATAAAATACTATATATGACAGTACAACAACAACAACAAAATGGGGAGTGATTTGTAAAATATCCATAAAGAAAAATAAATCTAAAGCCAGCTAAAATCTTGCCTATAGGGCAGCAAATTGGTCAGGGCCGGCCCTGGATCGGGGCGTCACTCTCCAGCTTAACCAATCACCTCGCTCTATTCCCAAGAGCCTATCATAGCGCTCTGCCAAACCTTTTAAATCTGCTCTCCCCTCTCGGACAGCTGTCATTTCAGGTGACTCGACCATAGACTGGACTCGACGCAACCCCCCTCCCCCCTTTCACCTCCTGTCCCTCTGAATCCAGGGTCAAGCTAAGCCCCTCCTCTTCAGACCAACTATCCATTCACCACCACCAGGGTCTACTCTAGACCCCCGGGGGTTTCATCGGATTTTTATTATCAACATTACTTACTGTATTCCCCCAAGTTACATTGTGACTGAAATGTGAGGATAACTTGATCAAAATCACTACAAAGGTGCAAGAAACAAATGATTATTTAAATATATTTGATAATGATGATATGGCAAGGCAACGTGATGGATGGTTTAAAA
This sequence comes from Pseudochaenichthys georgianus, assembly GCF_902827115.2. Classification (NCBI taxonomy): domain Eukaryota; kingdom Metazoa; phylum Chordata; class Actinopteri; order Perciformes; family Channichthyidae; genus Pseudochaenichthys; species Pseudochaenichthys georgianus. The sequence continues at coordinate 38,989,787 of NC_047523.1, read as the reverse complement.
AAGTTTAATTCGATGTAAAATCATGAATAATCGTGATTGCAAACTCATTAAAATGATCACAATTAGTTACCCAAGCATTCAGCTCTCTTCCCATGATCACTGCAGAGCTCCTCCTGCGAAGCCCGATGCATGCTAACGATAGCTCAGCCCGCTTTGTGTTCTACTTCCTAATGATCCGTTTACTTCAGAAGCTTCCGGCCCAGCAGTTTAACTCCTGTCCTCTTCATCCTCTTCATCCTCATCACCTCACCTTCACACCTTTCACTCCTGCAGCCTCCACCACCATCCCCTCTCTGTCAGATCGTCTGCTTCTTATGCTGCCTGCCACCTCGATGCTCTGCCCCCGATCACTTTGAATTGTTGTATCCGCCGGCTTGGTTTTCAGACTTTCTCGTGATCTTTGACTGCAGGTAGAAACGTGAACTTTGTACCTGACCCTCCCCTCTGTGAGAAAGTCACACCTTCAAAGCTGTTTACCTGCTGAGTCGTGACAGCTGCAGTGCATTTTGATCTCTTCAGAGGCTGTAGTTTGGGGGAAAGTGTAGTGTCTCACTTTATATTGATTCCTGTCTAAATGTCCGTTGATATGACTTAAGATCCAGGCGTTCTGTCACTGTGATCCTTCATTGGTTAAAATCATTAAAAAAGTGCATTTATGACCAAAAATGATGACGTATGCAAAACTATAACAGGTGACTAAATTAAATGCACCTTCACCTATATCGAAATGACCGCTTTCTCTAGGGTCGTAAATGGTTTGAATATATAGGATGAATAATGCTCACAAATAAAAAATATATAAAACACAGATTTTGTCTTTTTTTTGATATTCTAGTGTTGAGATCTTTAACACCATGAGAAAACAACTAACTTACTGTATTGTTAAATATTTAGAGTTCCCTGTGTCAAGAGGGACCTGTACTGTATGTGGATTTGAGACCAAATTAAAGGTTTCAATCTGTGCATTTGTATATATATATATATTTGGACCACAGTCTGTCCCTTTAACTTCGGAGGAGCCGGAACTCATTTTCTGTGTTAGTTATCAGCTCAGGAATGTTCTCGCGCTTAGCAGGAGTGGAGGAAGCTCTCAGACACACCTGCTTTCCCAGAAGCCTCTTTGTTTCCTGCTTGTCCTTTATAGAGGTGGGAAGTAGTGGAGTACAAATACTTCGTTACTGTACTTAGTATACATGTTTCTGGTATCAGTACTTTACTCCACTAATTATATTTCTGACGACTTTTTACTTTTACTTCTTACATGTTGAACACAAATACCTGTACTTTCTACTTCTTACATGTTGAACACAAATACATCAATCAATCAATCAATGTTTATTTATATAGCCCAATATCACAAATGTTACATTTGTCTCAGTGGTCTTCACAGTGTGTACAGAATATCAGTATGACAATATGACACCCTCTGTCCTTAGACCCTCACATCGTACAAGGAAAACTTCCAAAGAAAACCCCCAGTTTAAAGGGGAAAATGGGAGAAACCTCAGGGAGAGCAACAGAGGAGGGATCCTTCTCCCAGGACGGACAGACGTGCAATAGATGCCGTGTGTAAATTGAAAAGATAATACATTTGCAACATAGGTAGTCCAAATGTTTGGAAATGCATGTGTGTATAATAGGAAGATGAATCCACGAGGATATCCATCCAGGACCGATGATCCAGGACCACAGCCACGACTCGCGATCCAGGACACAGGACCGCAGGATCATCCATGACTCCGGATCCCGGCGTATATAGACACCAAAAAGAAAGAAATGTGGGGAAGCTGGGTTAATCGGAACATGAGAGTACACAGGTATAGACAGAGAGAAGGAAGAAGGAAGATGTCCCCCGACAAACTAAGCCTATATCAGCAAAACTAGGGGCTGAATCTAATCAGCCCTAACTATAAGCTTTATCAAAAAGGAAGGTCTTAAGCGCACTCTTAAAAACGGATAGGGTGTCTGCCGCCCGAACACAAACTGGAAGCTGATTCCACAAATTTGGAGCTTGATAAGAAAAGGCTCTGGCTCCCATTGTACTTTTAAAGATTCTAGGAACAACCAACAACCCTGCATTCTTGGAACGCAATGCCCTAGTAGGACAGTAGGGTATAATGAGTTCTTTAAGGTAAGATGGCGCCTGCCCATTAAGGGCTTTGTAGGCGAGAAGAAGAATTTTAAATTATATCCTGTGTTCTATAGGGAGCCAGTGTAAGGCAGCCAGAACAGGAGTAATGTGGTCCCTTTTCCTAACTCTGGTTAGTACACGAGCTGCAGCATTTTGAATCAGCTGAAGCGACTTGACTGTCTTCTTGGTACACCCTGATAATAAAGAGTTACAATAATCCAGTCTAGAAGTAACCAGTGTTGGGACTGTTGGAGTCTACCGGACCAGGTCCGTCCTCCACGCAGATCGTTTGGATATGGCCAGAGCGGGGTCGCCGTCCGGATCTGCCGATGACCTTTCTTAGTTCTGAGGGGAAAGGAATTGTGTCCTAGACACTATTCTCTGTTAGCTGTACAAAACTAGACTTTGCACTCCAATGGATTGTTTCTTCAAATAAGCACTTTATTACACAGTTCAACAAAAATATATCAATCCGTACTATACCACAAAGCGCTTTGGACTCCTTCTTGAGTTCCCACCGTGACAGGCTCGTCAGTGTGAGATCCCAGTTGAAGTGAGTCCCGAATTCTGAATATATCTTGTTCTTTATAGTGTTTGCTGTGAAGCCCCCACCTTTGGTGCTCTCTGTGCTGCAATCTGCCTTTTCTGCCCAGCCACACACAGTTTTAGCTAAGGTCACGGCCAGGGCCCTACTCCCTTTTCCTAATTACCTGTTTTAACTGGTTTTCTCACAAGACAGTTGCACCTGGTGTGGCTCAGGGGCCCACATACCGTACCATGGTGTTCTGTCCTTGAAGATAACAGGATGTAGCCGGCCAGCAGTAAACTTTAACACGTTATTTTTCCACTCAGACAGCTCAATGTTTTTAGCGTTTCCTATAACAGGATTTACTATATCTTATATTCACAGTTACTTTTTGCCTTATCTTTATCCTTCAATCCCCCTTTTGCCCCATTCTAATGATTGGGGCAACAAAACAACGCTATTGTTTATGTACATTTATGTCAGCTGTTTTAGGCTTCTGTCTCTCTTTCCCACATTCTGCCATACGGTGGTACTGGTGGTGCTGTCGGGAAAGTGTCCATTGCTGCTGCTTCTTCTTCGCCTTCCTCAATGTCTGGGTTGTTTTCTAAGGATAGCAAGGCGAGTTGTTGGCCCAGGGGAGTAGAAGGTGCTATGGCGGTACTAATTATTTTGTCCACCATTTCATTTTGTGGGGAATTTGGATTATTACTTTGGTCAATGATTTGTCTCCCCCTTTCACCCACTATGATAATGATTATTCCAACAATGATGAAAAAAACAAAGTGTTAAGGCCAAGCAATAGAGGTGTTGGTTAGGTCCTGAGTTCTTCTTCATCTTCGTTTTTCTTGTAAAAGTTCTTTGGTGTATCAGTGTAGGTGAGTGTCTCTTGTGTGGTGTGTGTATGTGATGCGTGTGGTGTACCGCCTACTTTGGGGGAGCGGTCCCTTGTTGTGCCTCCTCGCCGGCTGTTATCTCCTGGGCTGCCGTTGGTTCTCCTGTTGTCTCCTCCTCCTCGGAAGTTGAGTCGATGTCCACACTTGGGGGTTGGGGGGCTTCGGTTGTTTGCCTGATGTTCAGTTGGCCTAGGTCCTGGATGGTGTCAGCGAGGGTCCTGGTAGGTGCTGGTGCTTCCACACACCTGCTCCAGTGGTACCACGTGTCCCCCTTTCCTTGTAGGCGGACGGCATGGGATGTCCTCTGGGTCACTCGGTCGGGGCCGGAGAGCCTGGGGTTGACAGTCAGCCTCCTGCGTCTCGGGTCCCCCTTTCGGCGTCAGCAACCTGTGTGGAGAAATCTGATACAAATCCCTCAAGCCTACGCTCCGGGCTCTGGGGCCCTCGGCTGTTTGACCCACCAGTGCGTGGGCAACTTGGAGCCTGTTGGTGGGGTGTCTTAAAACAACCGACATAGGTTTTCTAAATTAATTGTGCAGCTTCAGAATCTTAATACTTGGACTGTGCCCACTAAATAAGAACCCCAACATCTTTAGGTAAACTAAATAACATATTTCAATAGCTCTGAATTTCTGACAAGCATCTGTATTTATTTTTAAATGAAATCCCTGAGATCCCATTAAAAATCTAAAAATATGATTTGAACTGCTAATGTTTCTGGTAAAGAAACACACTAATCTTATGGATTCAAAAACAACCAAAATCACAATACTAACAAAGTGAATGGCTTCCTGGTGATACTGCTTCTACCCGTCAGTGCTTAGATATTATCCCGCTGAAAAAATGAATACAGAATTCCAACAAACTGTCCTCAAATGTCTTTCTATTATGTATTTAGATTAAATGTATATCCCCATAATGACCTCAACAATAAAGTATATGGCTTTTACTTCTTTACCAGGCTAGTTACATGATGTTGTCCAAATTACATTCTATCTCATTACATTACTATGTTTTAACTTTAACTGTACATATGTCCTTTCTACATTTCAAACCTTAGTTACTTTAATACCTGTTGACACATTAGTTGACACATTACTCACAGGTCAGCTTCTTAAGTCCATCTCTCTGGTAGCCCCTTGGCCACTGATTCTTTATCTGTGTTACCTGCTATAACTCAATCAATACTAGAGACATGTCAACATTCATCAAACAGTGTGTTATCCCCAAATATGGAGCAGGTCAATTCTAAAACTGTCAATCAATGATCAGATTGAACAATGGAGTTGGGCAGCAGGTTCCTTTCAGTCCCTAAATGAAAAATGTACATCGTAAAGTTTACACTCCCCCCTTTTTTACACATTTTCTCATGTGTAAACAAAAACCTGTATGGGAAGAAAACCTTCAGGTCATAATGGATTATAAGACAATACCAAAATTTTTTCCCAAATGTACATCCATTATTTCCCACAGTAAACACTCCAGTAAGTGTTTCTCTCCATCTTTCAGTCCTAAAAGAAACAGAATATTCAAATGTCATAGTTTGAGTTTCACATTCTGCAAACCGCCACCTCCTGTGGGAGTGAAATATCAAGTAGGTTAGAAACGGTTTCCCCTTTTGTGCAATGTTAGGAAACCTCTCATTTCACACATTATTATCACACAGAAATAATGTGTTAGTCCAAAACATGCTTGATTAGTCATCGTTTTAAATCATGCAGTTGCACTGATCAGATGCAAACATACACTCACTCACACTGTCAGGTTGTAAAGTCAGGTTTTGGTCAGGTACACCTCAGAGTCAGTCATTGACAGTGCCTTCCCAAGTTACCCTGTCGGTCAGGGTCAAAGGTCAGTTGGTCTCAGTCTTTTTGGCCATGTGTCGTGCCCTGCAGAGATGTTCCAGCACAGGCCAGCATCCTCCGTCTATAGAAATCTGTATATATGGAGCGCCATCATTTATTAATTCACAATTACAACTATAATGTTCAAGATATCTCTGTTTTCCCAAATTCCCTGAAAAGTGTTAGCCAAAAAATGTCACTTCCTTATTGTACTACTACTGCAGTTCATTTACACCTAATCAATATCAACACGTCTAATAGATGTAATTCAGAAACTTGTGTACCTCACTATCTTGTGTCAAAACATTATCAGGATCTGTAAAGCTCTGCTATGTATTCCATAACTCATTCTATTAATTTATCTTCAATTCTGGTGCACTTAAAGAACAATGTTACCCTCTTTAACAGTGCGTGGAACCCTGGGTGTCTGAACATGTAACAATCACTCCTTCCTTTATCAAGGACCTAAAAACAGAAGTAATTTCATCAATGGTTTGTAGCTGAACTTAGGAATCATCCCTCATGGTAGGTATGTTTTTACTTTTTAACATCTCTAAATGTCGGTTAATTACTAACTAAATGAATGTCCATTAGGAGGTGGTGCCGCTAGTCCTCTAAACTCATAATCTGGTGCCGTGCGCTTCCTGTGAAGCTGCAAGTAAGATTTAAAACCCACTGCAGGGTGGGTCGAGTGACCCCTCCTCCCTATTGGTCGTCAATAATATGCACCCTTACTGGGTGATTGAAGGCCCCACATTATTTCCCATTTCAGCATCAGCCCTCTTTACTCTAAAATTACTTTTTAAATAGGAATATGTAGAAATGGAACAAATATTCAATCTTCAGAAAAGTTCTTAACCAATGTCTATCTGGTGAACAGCCAACATATTTTAAAATGTCAGATGTATAAAAATAAGCCTAAATACTCCCTTACCCTCAAAGTCCAAATCTAGACACAAGGTGAACAGTTTTGGTACCGGACAATTTAATCTAAAAACAAAACAAAATTGGACTTGTGTCCTTGTTATTTGTTCTTCAAAATACATTAGCAAATACCCTGCGAAGTATTTGCAACCTAACTAACCCTCCCTAGGATATGAAATCCATTAATCCCTTTACTCATAGTTAGTTTATATGTCTAAATTATTATGTGTGACCTAATAATCAGATGTCTTGTTTGTCAACCAAGAATATTAAACTTTAATCTTTTCAGCATTCCAGACCATCGTTTAAACAATCAGCCTCCCCTCTCAAACACTAATGTTATTGTTGTACACCACCCTCTGGAAAACTCTTGCACAGTTATGCTGTCAAATCATCGCATATTTTCCTCAGAGTCTGAACCGTCTGAGACCAGCCTGTCTCAAGATCTTGTCACATTGTGAACAGTCAGTGATGCGTTGTCCTCTGCAGCTGTAGCCAATAGGATCAATGAAACTCTTGCACTGGGATGTCCTGAGGGGGAAGGCACCTCTGGATCAATGTGCTACATTCAGCAGACACACTTGTCCTCTGCACAGCAGGAATCCCCCAAAACTGCTGTTTCTCTTCCCACCACTGTTGCCTTGACAACGAGGTACACGCAAAATGTCAAACCCTCCTCAGATGCGTTCTTTGCACAGTTCTTCTGTTTCTGTAGTGAGCAACTCTTCACCAACACACTGATTCAGAGTACAACCCAAAGGTGGCGCACAACTTTCCAGTGCCGCTGTAAATCACAATAAAACCAGCAACTGGAGATAAACTCAATTTAAATCTCTCCCCCAAAGGGTTACAAAATAAAACGGCTGAGTGTCTATATGGTCAGGAATGCTGAAACATGTGAATGTTAAAACAAATCAATGGCAGTAGTCTACCCAGATTCTTTACTCCATTAAAAGTAGTAAAACCACATTGTAAAATCTCTTTTGTCTAGTTGAAGTCCTGCTTACTTCATCTTTAAAATCTTCTTTAATTTGAAACCAAAAAAGGTCTTTAATGGTATCAATTGTGGACTTCCTTAATATGAATTGTAAATGCAACATATGTTCTCTGTAGAACACAGATATGACAGTAGCTGCTGAAACTGGTTCATAGCAGTTTTCTGTCAACCTAGTTAAGCATGTTGTTGTTATATCTAGTAAATATATTTTTATTTCATGTTTACTCACAAAACAATATGACATTATTTAGAAACAAGTTTTACTCTCTCTGAACTCTTCAAAACATCTACTTGTCTTTCTCTTTCCTCCCTGTGCCCTGCAGCTGCCGGCTCAAGTTTCCTCTCATCAATCACCTGTGCGTTTGTGCAACACCTCTGTCATGCGTAACCATTTAACAGATTCATTCTGACTGACAAACTCATAACAACCTCCCGTTTACTTTCTACTCTTTCTTCATAAACTTACAAACACAATTAATGTCTACTAATGATATTATAAAAACACTAGGTGGAATAATCCACTATTATGTTCAATTTTAATCAAACTTTAACCTGCTTCATATACTCAGCAAACAGTATTATTACTTTCCCTCAACGTTACTGTATGCAATAAATGCCTTCGAAATATAAGTAAACTTCTCAGTAAATGACAAATACCACGAAATTCACAATGCAATGTTTCTTTCAAATATCTACGACACATTGATCTATTAATCTTCAATGTTATTCCCTCCTTCTTCAGACCACTCGATTATTCACACACTTGTTTTAAATTCAATGCTCTTTCTTCATGCATTTTAAGAAGAGAGAGAGAAAAAAGAAGGAGGGGGGTGTGGGTACTCTCACAGACACCCCGGCTTGAACAGGCATTCCATGAGGAGGGGGGGCTTCCTTGAAACAAGAATGACTTCGTATCTATTTATCTGACTAGGTTAATATGTGTTCACTTGTATTTATTAATACACTGGACAAATCTTGTCGTTACTCTTAATGTCCTTATTCTTATTTATTTGAATGTCCGTGGAGCAACACAAAATATTGAAGAACAGAGGGCAGCTGACCACAAATGAGCTTCCCCTGTTATATAAACATTAATATATTCCTTCTGACTGACAAGCGTTCAAAAACCCTCCTGTTTATCACTTAGGCTACTACTTTTTGTTTTATTCATAACCTAAAAATACAATTGTGATGAATAGCTTGCTCTTTTTCTGATTGAAACAAAGAGTACTCTTCTACAGAATCCGAAAGTGGGGGGAGATTCTTCCACAGACAAATACTGACACCCCGGCTCTGGCTGGAGCTCTCAGCCTTTTCAAGAGAAGGGGGGGCTTCTTTCAACTAACAACAAACTATTGGTATACCAAAACATTTACCAACATAAAACAAGGTCTTTACGAATCAACAATGACAACCAACAGACAGAACAATCCACAAACAGCAAACATTGTACACAGATATATTAGCTACTGATACGGCGACCAGTTTTACACCTTACTATTGGCTACTTGTTTGACAAGTTTGACACCTTACTATTGGCTACTTGTTTGACAAGTTTGACACCTTACTATTGGCTACTTGTTTGACAAGTTTGACACCTTACTATTGGCTACTTGTTTGACTAGTTTTACACCTTACTATTGGCTACTTGTTTGACTAGTTTTACACCTTACTATTGGCTACTTGTTTGACTAGTTTTACACCTTACTATTGGCTACTTGTTTGACAAGTTTGACACCTTACTATTGGCTACTTGTTTGACTAGTTTTACACCTTACTATTGGCTACTTGTTTGACAAGTTTGACACCTTACTATTGGCTACTTGTTTGACTAGTTTTACACCTTACTATTGGCTACTTGTTTGACAAGTTTGACACCTTCCCGTTGGACCGCGGCGGATCCTCATAAATTACGGGTTCCACCCGCTTCTCATCACAGATTTGTTTATACCCTTGTTGATCTATTCAGTGCACACAATTTTATTTACGTTTTATCTTTACTTTTTAGCTGAGACAATTATTTCTGCCATTTTCACACAATCCTAAAATGTAGTGGTATTTCAAACACATCTATTTGTTGTAACAGGCAGATGCTTACCTTGATTCTAAATGACCCGGGTTTTTGATTGTGTGAGATGGTTTCTTGTAAAAGCCGTAAACTCAATGTTTTTTGGTGTCCTCTCAGAAAGTCATCGGTGTCCGGACTTCCCGCTCTAGACCATCACGTCGGGGTCACCAAGCTGTTGGAGTCTACCGGACCAGGTCCATCCTCTGCGCAGATCGTTTGGATATGGCCAGAGCGGGGTCGCCGTCCGGATCTGCCGATGACCTTTCTTAGTTCTGAGGGGAAAGGAATTGTGTCCTAGACACTATTCTCTGTTAGCTGTACAAAACTAGACTTTGCACTCCAATGGATTGTTTCTTCAAATAAGCACTTTATTACACAGTTCAACAAAAATATATCAATCCGTACTATACCACAAAGCGCTTTGGACTCCTTCTTGAGTTCCCACCGTGACAGGCTCGTCAGTGTGAGATCCCAGTTGAAGTGAGTCCCGAATTCTGAATATATCTTGTTCTTTATAGTGTTTGCTGTGAAGCCCCCACCTTTGGTGCTCTCTGTGCTGCAATCTGCCTTTTCTGCCCAGCCACACACAGTTTTAGCTAAGGTCACGGCCAGGGCCCTACTCCCTTTTCCTAATTACCTGTTTTAACTGGTTTTCTCACAAGACAGTTGCACCTGGTGTGGCTCAGGGGCCCACATACCGTACCATGGTGTTCTGTCCTTGAAGATAACAGGATGTAGCCGGCCAGCAGTAAACTTTAACACGTTATTTTTCCACTCAGACAGCTCAATGTTTTTAGCGTTTCCTATAACAGGATTTACTATATCTTATATTCACAGTTACTTTTTGCCTTATCTTTATCCTTCAGGACTAACGCGTTACAAAGTAACGCGTTACTGTAACGCCGTTATTTTTGGCAGTAACTAGTTCTCTACGCATTACTTTTTAAATTCAGTAACTCAGTTACCGTTACTACATGGTGCGTTACTCCGTTACTGCGTTAGTTTTTTTATATAGTCAACAGCCAGGCGAACAGAGATGAGAACTGTACTTAAGTACAGTACTTGAGTAAATGTACTTAAATACTTCCTGTGTCACATGTGGAGACGGGCTGTGGGCGTGTTTGTGTTGTTTACTAACAAGACTATCATGGCGGCGGCGGAGCTCAAGTCTAGTTTCTCCACCTGGAGATATTCTCACTATTTCACTTTTGTCGAGCACAAAGAAAAGAACGTTTTAGTTAAATGTAAGTTGTGTCCTGGCGGGTCAAAAAGCCTATCTACTGCCCAAACCAGTCATTCAAATCTCTTAAAACATCTGCAAAAACAACATGCTGGGACGAAGCTAGTAGCTAAGACCACAGAGACTCAGCGGACGCCACTCCACCTCCACCTGCACCTAAGCAACAGCGGCTGGATTTTAACCAAGGGACTGCTAGCCAGGGGAAAGTCGATAAAGCGCACGGTATGTTGTAGAACACATGCAGGCTATTGCTACAGTGGAGTCACCCGCTTTCAGGGAGCTAGTTAGCATGATAGCATGTCCGGGCGGCACACGGCATATGAAACGGAAAACTTTTTCCAACTACCTGGAGAAAGAATATACAAAAAGGGAAAGCCAGCTAATATCGATGCAATCCAGATTGCATATAATGCATGTCAAGTTGATCAACAGATTGTATTATTCTCCAATGCAATAACAGTACTGAAATGAAGGCTAAGGGCATTAATATAATGGGAGCCCTTTTTTAAGTAACTAAAACGTTACTTTTCACAGTAACGCATTACTTTTTGGTGTAAGTAATCAGTAAAGTAACTGAGTTACTTTTGAAATGAAGTAACTAGTAATGGTAACTAGTTACTGGTTTTCAGTAACTAGCACAACACTGGAAGTAACAAATGCATGGACTAGTTTCTCTGCATCGTTTTGAGGCAAGATATGCCTGATTTTTGCAATGTTACGTAGATGGAAGTAGGCGGTCCTTGAAATTGATTTTATGTGGGCGTTAAAGGATAAATCCTGATCAAATATAACACCAAGATTCCTTACAGTCTCACTGGAGGCCAAATTAATGCCATCCATAGTTAGTATATCTTTAGATAATTTGTTTCGTAGATTCTTCGGGCCAAGTACAATAACTTCAGTTTTGGTCGTGTTTAACATCAAAAAGTTTAAGGTCATCCACGTTTTTAAGTCCTTAAGGCAGTCTTGAATTTTATTTCGATGATTAATTTGATCAGGCTTGATTGATAAATATAGTTGAGTATCATCCGCATAACAATGAAAGTTTACAGAATGATTCCTTATAATATTTCCTAACGGAAGCATATATAATGTGAACAAAATAGGTCCGAGCACTGAGCCCTGTGGCACTCCATGGCTAACTTTGGTTTGCGTGGAAGATTCATCGTTGACACGTACAAACTGAGAGCGTTCAGATAGATAGGACCTAAACCAGCCTAAAGCAGTTCCCTGTATGCCAATTAAGTGCTCTAGTCTTTGCAATAGGATATCATGGTCGATAGTATCAAATGCAGCACTGAGAGCAAAACAAGAATAGAGACAAGTCCCTTGTCTGAGGCTATTAGAATGTCATTTGTGACTTTAACCAGAGCTGTCTCTGTGCTATGATGTGTTCTAAAGCCAGACTGAAAATCTTCAGATAAATCATTGTTTTTTAAGTAATCACACAGCTGTTTTGCGACCGCTTTCTCAAGAATCTTTGAGAGGAACGGAAGATTAGAAATAGGTCTATAGTTGGCTAAAACCTCTGGATCGAGGTTGTGCTTTTTAAGAAGCGGTTTTATCACTGCTACTTTGAATGATTGTGGAACATAGCCTGATAATAAAGGGAAATTCATAATACTTAATAAAGAAGTGCTAATTAATGGAGAAACTTCCTTCAACAGCTTAGTTGGAATTGGGTCTAACATGCACGTTGATGGTTTAGAAGAGAGAATCATTGAACGTAATTGTTCAAGGTTTTTGGCTGAAAAGCATTCTAGTTTACTATCTAGTGTAATATTAGAACTTACGTTTCCGGGAGCTGTTGATAACACTATACTGGTCAAAGGCAAGAGGTCATTAATTTTGTTTCTAAGAGTAACAATTTTATCGTTAAAAAAGCACATAAAATCATTACTACTGAGTGCTATGGGAATAGAAGGCTCAATCGAGCTGTGGCTCTCTGTCAGCCTGGCTACAGTGCTGAAAAGAAATCTTGCATTATTCTTATTCTCATCTATTAATGAAGAGTAGTAGGCTGCTCTCGCTTTACGCAGTGCTTTCTTATATTCATTGAGAGTAATATGCCAAATTAAACGAGATTCTTCAAGTTTAGTGGAACGCCAGATCCTTTCAAGTTGTCTCGACTTTTGCTTTATTTTTGCGGGTTTCGGCATTATGCCATGGAGCTAATCTATGTTGTTTTATTTTCTTCTTTTCAAAGGAGCAACAGAGTCTAATTTTATTCGCAGCGCATCTATAGCACTATCAACAACATGATCAATTTGGGGTGGTGTACATTTTGTATAAGTTTCCTCCCTTACATGCAGACATGCTATCGAGTTAAGTATTGGTGGAATCTCTTCCTTAAATGTGGCTATAGCACTAACAGATAGGTTTCTGCTGAAAGAGCTTTTGACTAATGCTTTGTAGTCTAGTAACAGTACTTCAAAAGTTACTAAGAAATGGTCGGATAAAGCAGGATTATGCGGTTCGACTAATAGTTGCTCAATTTCAATACCATAAGTCAGAACAAGGTCGAGAGTGTGATTATAACAGTGGGTTGGTTTATTTACACTCTGACAGAAACCAACAGAATCTAATATAGAGTTAAATGCAACAGTAAGGCTATTTTTATCATCGTCAACATGAATATTAAAGTCACCTACGATAATTACATGAACTTTCTACTTCTTACATGTTGAACTCAAATACCTGTACTTTCTACTTCTCACATGTTGAACCCAAATACCTGTACTTTCTACTTCTCACATGTTGAACCCAAATACCTGTACTTTCTACTTCTCACATGTTGAACACAAATACCTGTACTTTCTACTTCTCACATGTTGAACACAAATACCTGTACTTTCTACTTCTTACATGTTGAACACAAATACCTGTACTTTCTACTTCTTACATGTTGAACTCAAATACCTGTACTTTCTACTTCTTACATGTTGAACCCAAATACCTGTACTTTCTACTTCTTACATGTTGAACTCAAATACCTGTACTTTCTACTTCTCACATGTTGAACTCAAATACCTGTACTTTCTACTTCTTACATGTTGAACTCAAATACCTGTACTTTCTACTTCTCACATGTTCAAAACAGCAGGTTCCTTTAGTCTGAATGTGTGTTTGGTGCGTGATCATTATTCTTTAGAGTCATTGCGTGCCTATTGGTTGGAACACGATCCGTGTATCCATCACTTCCTGGTCTTCTCTAAAGAAGAGGGACCAATGGAAACGTTGTCATGTTGCCGTTGTTCAGCATGGAAACATTCATTAGCTAACAATGACATCATTGTTCTATTGATATAAAGGGAGGTCAGGTACTCTTTAAAACAGCTGCTAGCTATGGGTACTTTCTACTGAAGTACACTTCAAAGCCTCTTTACTTTTACTTGAGTAAAGAAGTTTAGTCAGTACTTCTACTTTCACCAGAGTATTTTGAAACACGATTATCTGTACTTCTACTTGAGTAAAGCATGTGTGTACTTGTGCCATCTCTGGTCCTTTATGGGTACAAATCTGGATGAACATGTATGACCTGTTAGCATGAAGTCTCTGTTTTCTGCATGTTCAGTCGCCGTCGTCACCCTCTTCCTCCGGTGGCCCCAACCCTGTCTCCTAAAAATTACGTTCCCACAGAACTAAACTGCATTCTCAATTACGTTTAGCTAGAAACGTATTTTCTCCCACGTTACGTTAGTTATGAACGTATCTCAAATACGTTTATTTTCTACATATCTTCTAGAAGCATATTTTCTTCCACGTTACGTTAGTTATGAATGTAACTTAAATACGTTTATTTTCTACATATCTTTGCCATTTATTGTCTTGCTTATAATAATGATAATTAGTTATTTATAAATATCATTTTAGAGCACACCTTTGAAATCGACAATCGGGCTCGATATATGGTTAAATTAAAATCAGTAGACGAGGCTGTAATTTCGCCAGCTGTTACTCTCATGTGCGAGGCAGAACATAATAGTTTCAACATGCCAAAAAGCTGCTGTGTCGTTCATTGCACCTCAAACATTAAAACAAATCCAGAGTTACGTGTTTCTGTACTTCCTCTAAAGGCCCTGACACACCAACCCGATTTTGGGAGTCAGAGGCCGTCAGAGGCTGTCGGGCATTCGCGGCGCCGTAGTCAGGTTGGTGTGTCCCGCACCGTCGACCGTGACACGCCTTATTTGGACTGCCAGACCCGATGCATGGCCGATTCAACATGTTGAATTGGCCATGCATCGGGTCTGGCAGTCGGACCAAATAATCACTCTGATTGGCTGTTCAGCTAGCAAATCAGTGCATGAGAAGCGAAGCGGAAGTGAGGGATGTAAACAAACGATTTAAGAAGGCACACACAGACTGCTATTCATTTTCATCTCATCATGGCGATCTGGAATGATGCAAACGAAGACCTGCTCATCACCTTGATCCAGGAGAGGCCAGCTCTGTATGATATTACGGAGAAAATATACTCTTCTTCTTCTCTGTCTTCCGTTGTTGCCTCTTTTGAATGACGAATACACACTACCGCCACCTGCTGGTAAGGAGAGTTATTGCCACTCATGCACTGAAGTCGGTGCGGTGTGTTCCCGTGCGACACATGGCCAAAACGCAGGAGAACACGGCCAGGCAACAGCCGACTTCAGCGTCGGCTAGTCCTCTGGTGACTGCTTGGTGTGTCAGGGCCTTAAGAAGAAAGGACAGTAACAGAAGAGCTCTGTGACTTCAGGCTTGATCGCCGTTCAAATGACAGCGCTGGTTTCCCCAAAAGTGGGCGGGGCTGTAAAGTGAAGTAGATTTACTCTCATCTCTCAAAGAGTGTGCTTGCTTTTCTCTTTGGAAGTCATCACATAACGGCATTGTAATACACGGTTCGGCTGCATTACATATTACATATCTGCCGTAATTCTTTATTTATAGAGAGAGACAAACAGGAGAACTGCTGCCAAAACTGAATACTTGACGTGGATCATAAATATATCAACAATTAAACAACATCTTCAATTTCTTTTCACAAAATACGTCTCCTTGCAGTATCAATAGTAATTCGGCTGACTTTTATATTTGATCCAATTGGTATATAGGTTATATTTACACCATAACGGTGCACAGCTGATCGAAAAGGACTTGTAGTTTTTAAAGATATTACTGATTTTCTTTGAATATAAGAATGTAAATACTGAGTTGAGAGAATAGTCAGGGGATTTGGGTGATGGGAGACACATCTATGGAATCACAATTTCAATAGCTTACCATTAAATGACGGATAGCCTATGCCTTTCTGTCTGTGATGTTTTACAAATCAGATATTAATGTGTAGAAGTAAAACAAGAGAAATAGTATAGCAATATCCTGTAAAATTATGTAAAAACATGAATAAAACTACACATCTTCAGATGTTATACATAAGTGTCTACACTAATAATACAAAGTTATTATTAGTATGCTGTGTGTACCTTGTGTGCACCGCCTAGTGGTTAAAGCATGTTATTGAATTATTTTTGTTGCATAATCTTATTTGATCAAAACTAAGAGTACATACTTTCATAGGGGGAAAGTAGAAGGTCAATGATAGAAATATAGAATATAAAAAGTCAAGAAGATACTAAGTGATCTCTACAATAAAACAGTTTAGTGCTGGATGTACAAAGATATTAATAGGAGGATGTGCAAAACAGAAAAACGAATTAACCTTTATTTAAGCATTAAAGAATACTTTAGGTTAAGGTCTTCTTTTGAATAAGAAAAAAGCTTTGGGGGTATCTATCTACAGATACATATTAAGCCTGACAAAGTACTTAACGTCTAACATATTGCTTTCCTGCAATGTTAACTATGTTGAAACACTTATTTTAAATGATATTATACACATTAATTATACTCTTATTTATGTAGATAGAATAAGAAATGTGCAGAATATGACAGTTTAATGGTGGAGGTATACAGTACACACATATTGATAGATGTCTGTTGAGGAACCTGCGACCCAAGTTGTGTATAAGATCAATACACCTTAGAAAACCTTGAAATCTTGAAAGGGATATGCAAAATAGCCATTATACAGTTTTTAATTAACTATTAGTAGAGAATAACGAGTAATGAATATACTTTATAAAGATCTGCAGATAAATGTTTAGTCTTCTCAAGCACCAACTATCAAATATCTCTCCTGATTGTTGGCACTTGACAATCACCTTCCCTGAATTGTATTCAGGTGTAACTAAAGTCTGCTTTAAGGGTTGTTTATATTCCACATCATTAATCAGAATCTGCAAAGTAGCTAAACTAAATGTAGTGGAGTAAAAATACCAGGTTACCCTCTGAATTGTAGTGGAGTAGAATTACAAAGTAACAATGAGCTGTCGTGTGGGTATATATTAATGCTGCCCATTATGGATACAAGCGATTTTCACCCATTTAGTAATTACATGTTTTAAATGTGTACACACCAATGTGTTTCCTATCGCCTAAACCTCCAGGGCTGTACACAGTTTAATACTGTCAACTTCTACATTTGGGAAAAACGTCTTTTAAAACTACAATTCCCAGTAGAGACGTGCCATAGAGAACATGTTGCGAAACACAATAGCCAGCATGTGTAGTTCTGGGGGGGCGTTCGAGTCCAGTTTTGAATAGTCTGCCGTGGTTTCGTTCCATTTCAAAGAGCTTGACGCTCGGCGTAACCTCGGCGCAACATCACGGGGTTTGTCAACGGGACTGTAGTCCCAAACGATAGCTGGGGATTATGGGTAGTGTAGTGTCTTGGGCCATCCTAAATCTCGAAATGTCCCGTCTGTTTCTGGTGACTTTATTTACGGCTAAAAAGCATGCTAAAATGCCCAAGATTATAGAATTAAACGAATAAATAAAAACAAGGATAATTGTGTGCTATTGGTGAGTAAATAACAGTGTGTTATTTAGAAAAGAATAACAAATTAGAAGGAAGAGATTTTAAAAAATACAGATTTCAGTATTTTGAATCTCTAAACCCCATTTCTTTTCCTCAAAGACGACAAAACAAGTCCGACATTATACGATTTAAAATAAAAACAAATAAATAAAAAGATAAAACACTGGCATGTAATACGTTAGAATAAATAGAATGGTTTTGAATAATAGATGACAGTAAAATCTACTTCACTTTACAGCCCCGCCCACTTTTGGGGAAACCAGCGCTGTCATTTGAACGGCGATCAAGCCTGAAGCCACAGAGCTCTTCTGTTACTGTCCTTTCTTCTTAGAGGAAGTACAGAAACACGTAACTCTGGATTTGTTTTAATGTTTGAGGTGCAATGAACGACACAGCAGCTTTTTGGCATGTTAAAACTATTATGTTCTGCCTCGCACATGAGAGTAACAGCTGGCGAAATTACAGCCTCGCCTACTGATTTTAATTTAACCATATATCGAGCCCGATTGTCGATTTCAAAGGTGTGCTCTAAAATGATATTTATAAATGACTATTATCATCATTATAAGCAAGACAATAAATGGCAAAGATATGTAGAAAATAAACGTATTTCAGATACGTTCATAAGGAACGTAACCTGGGAGAAAACATGTTTCTAGAAGATATGTAGAAAATAAACGTATTTGAGATACGTTCATAACTAACGTAACGTGGGAGTAAATACGTTTCTAGCTAAACGTAATTGAGAATGCAGTTTAGTTCTGTGGGAACGTAATTTTTAGGAGACAGGGTTGGTGGCCCAGCTGCAGATGAGCTCATCCTCTGTTGAAGTCTCCACTCTGCTTCCCATTAGCTGTGTGTGTGTGTGTGTGTGTGTGTGTGTGTGTGTGTGTGTGTGTGTGTGTGTGTGTGTGTGTGTGCGCGTGCGTGCGTGTGTGTGTGTGTGTGTGTGCGTGTGTGAACTACAAGACGCTGGAATTGATCTCACCTCGTCTACAAATAATGATTCTGCTCATGATCCTTTGAACTGATGCCGATCAAGCTCCTGATCCGGGCCAGGAATTAATTGACATTAAAATGTAATGACTCCGCCCGGCGTGTGATCTGAATGGATGTTTTTCGATCTTAAATGATTGCATAGCGTTTGGAAAAGCAGGCCTGATTCGATGTGAGCTGAACCCATGTGGTTTCTCGTGGTCTGTCACGTGTGTGTGCCACGGCTCCTGCAGAGACGGACCTCGCTTTGTTTTGGCTTCTTCCTCCTCCTCCTCTCTTCCTGCATCTGTGCCCTGTATTCTCTCTGCTCTGCGATAAAAACCAAACATCAAAAATGTAATGGATAAGATAACACTGGAAAGGCGACTCCTGCATATAAATGAACAATGTAAATAAGCCAGGAGTACACAGCTGTTGTTAATAATGGATGCATTTAATCCATGGTTTGTTTGTGTTCTGCTGTGACGGAAATACAACAAATGGTCCCAACAGAAAGGTTGTTGAGTTGCTTCAGCCAGACAACGGGAAGTGTTTAATATAAAACCTATTTCTTTATGGGGCTTTGGGTTGTTGTGTCCTCGAGGGTTTAAATTCTTAAACAAAATAATCTCATAAATAAACTTTAACCTGCAACAAAATCTGTTGATGTGTTTTATTTATTCTTTCATGGAAAACAATTCAATTAGATTAAGTACACTTTACTCATCCCAAATGTAGATTGTTTTGTACATATTAATAAAGTATCTAGGGATTACCAGATATATGTATGACAGAATAAATTAAAATACAGACCAATCTACGAAAACAAAAATATAAACCAAGAATGCTAACATTGTGAAGTGTGCAAAGATAGAGTGGCATATTTTAAGGGTTCACTTATTTAAAGAGTTCTCTCCTGCTGATGTTCAGGTGTATATCAGTATGTAGTGTCTCTACTTTAAAGAGTCCTCTCCTGCTGATGTTCAGGTGTATATCAGTATGTAGTGTCTCTACTTTAAAGAGTCCTCTCCTGCTGATGTTCAGGTGTATATCAGTATGTAGTGTCTCTACTTTAAAGAGTCCTCTCCTGCTGATGTTCAGGAGTATATCAGTATGTAGTGTCTCTACTTTAAAGAGTCCTCTCCTGCTGATGTTCAGGTGTATATCAGTGTGTAGTGTCTCTACTTTAAAGAGTCCTCTCCTGCTGATGTTCAGGTGTATATCAGTATGTAGTGTCTCCACTTTAAAGAGTCCTCTCCTGCTGATGTTCAGGTGTATATCAGTATGTAGTGTCTCTACTTTAAAGAGTCCTCTCCTGCTGACGTTCAGGTGTATATCAGTATGTAGTGTCTCTACTTTAAAGAGTCCTCTCCTGCTGATGTTCAGGTGTATATCAGTATGTAGAGTCTCTACTTTAAAGAGTCCTCTCCTGCTGACGTTCAGGTGTATATCAGTATGTAGTGTCTCTACTTTAAAGAGTCCTCTCCTGCTGATGTTCAGGAGTATATCAGTATGTAGTGTCTCTACTTTAAAGAGTCCTCTCCTGCTGATGTTCAGGTGTATATCAGTGTGTAGTGTCTCTACTTTAAAGAGTCCTCTCCTGCTGATGTTCAGGTGTATATCAGTATGTAGTGTCTCCACTTTAAAGAGTCCTCTCCTGCTGATGTTCAGGTGTATATCAGTATGTAGTGTCTCTACTTTAAAGAGTCCTCTCCTGCTGATGTTCAGGTGTATATCAGTATGTAGTGTCTCTACTTTAAAGAGTCCTCTCCTGCTGACGTTCAGGTGTATATCAGTATGTAGTGTCTCTACTTTAAAGAGTCCTCTCCTGCTGATGTTCAGGTGTATATCAGTATGTAGAGTCTCTACTTTAAAGAGTCCTCTCCTGCTGATGTTCAGGTGTATATCAGTATGTAGTGTCTCTACTTTAAAGAGTCCTCTCCTGCTGATGTTCAGGTGTATATCAGTATGTAGTGTCTCTACTTTAAAGAGTCCTCTCCTGCTGATGTTCAGGTGTATATCAGTATGTAGTGTCTCTACTTTAAAGAGTCCTCTCCTGCTGATGTTCAGGTGTATATCAGCATGTAGTGTCTCTACTTTAAAGAGTCCTCTCCTGCTGACGTTCAGGTGTATATCAGTATGTAGTGTCTCTACTTTAAAGAGTCCTCTCCTGCTGATGTTCAGGTGTATATCAGTATGTAGTGTCTCTACTTTAAAGAGTCCTCTCCTGCTGATGTTCAGGTGTATATCAGCATGTAGTGTCTCTACTTTAAAGAGTCATCTCCTGCTGATGTTCAGGTGTATATCAGTATGTAGTGTCTCTACTTTAAAGAGTCCTCTCCTGCTGACGTTCAGGTGTATATCAGTATGTAGTGTCTCTACTTTAAAGAGTCCTCTCCTGCTGATGTTCAGGTGTATATCAGTATGTAGTGTCTCTACTTTAAAGAGTCCTCTCCTGCTGATGTTCAGGTGTATATCAGTATGTAGTGTCTCTACTTTAAAGAGTCCTCTCCTGCTGATGTTCAGGTGTATATCAGCATGTAGTGTCTCTACTTTAAAGAGTCCTCTCCTGCTGACGTTCAGGTGTATATCAGTATGTAGTGTCTCTACTTTAAAGAGTCCTCTCCTGCTGATGTTCAGGTGTATATCAGTATGTAGTGTCTCTACTTTAAAGAGTCCTCTCCTGCTGATGTTCAGGTGTATATCAGCATGTAGTGTCTCTACTTTAAAGAGTCCTCTCCTGCTGATGTTCAGGTGTATATCAGTATGTAGTGTCTCTACTTTAAAGAGTCCTCTCCTGCTGATGTTCAGGTGTATATCAGTATGTAGAGTCTCTACTTTAAAGAGTCCTCTCCTGCTGATGTTCAGGTGTATATCAGTATGTAGTGTCTCTACTTTAAAGAGTCCTCTCCTGCTGATGTTCAGGTGTATATCAGTATGTAGTGTCTCTACTTTAAAGAGTCCTCTCCTGCTGATGTTCAGGTGTATATCAGTATGTAGTGTCTCTACTTTAAAGAGTCCTCTCCTGCTGATGTTCAGGTGTATATCAGCATGTAGTGTCTCTACTTTAAAGAGTCCTCTCCTGCTGACGTTCAGGTGTATATCAGTATGTAGTGTCTCTACTTTAAAGAGTCCTCTCCTGCTGATGTTCAGGTGTATATCAGCATGTAGTGTCTCTACTTTAAAGAGTCCTCTCCTGCTGATGTTCAGGTGTATATCAGTATGTAGTGTCTCTACTTTAAAGAGTCCTCTCCTGCTGATGTTCAGGTGTATATCAGCATGTAGTGTCTCTACTTTAAAGAGTCATCTCCTGCTGATGTTCAGGTGTATATCAGTATGTAGTGTCTCTACTTTAAAGAGTCCTCTCCTGCTGACGTTCAGGTGTATATCAGTATGTAGTGTCTCTACTTTAAAGAGTCCTCTCCTGCTGATGTTCAGGTGTATATCAGTATGTAGTGTCTCTACTTTAAAGAGTCCTCTCCTGCTGATGTTCAGGTGTATATCAGTATGTAGTGTCTCTACTTTAAAGAGTCCTCTCCTGCTGATGTTCAGGTGTATATCAGCATGTAGTGTCTCTACTTTAAAGAGTCCTCTCCTGCTGACGTTCAGGTGTATATCAGTATGTAGTGTCTCTACTTTAAAGAGTCCTCTCCTGCTGATGTTCAGGTGTATATCAGTATGTAGTGTCTCTACTTTAAAGAGTCCTCTCCTGCTGATGTTCAGGTGTATATCAGCATGTAGTGTCTCTACTTTAAAGAGTCCTCTCCTGCTGATGTTCAGGTGTATATCAGTATGTAGTGTCTCTACTTTAAAGAGTCCTCTCCTGCTGATGTTCAGGTGTATATCAGTATGTAGAGTCTCTACTTTAAAGAGTCCTCTCCTGCTGATGTTCAGGTGTATATCAGTATGTAGTGTCTCTACTTTAAAGAGTCCTCTCCTGCTGATGTTCAGGTGTATATCAGTATGTAGTGTCTCTACTTTAAAGAGTCCTCTCCTGCTGATGTTCAGGTGTATATCAGTATGTAGTGTCTCTACTTTAAAGAGTCCTCTCCTGCTGATGTTCAGGTGTATATCAGCATGTAGTGTCTCTACTTTAAAGAGTCCTCTCCTGCTGACGTTCAGGTGTATATCAGTATGTAGTGTCTCTACTTTAAAGAGTCCTCTCCTGCTGATGTTCAGGTGTATATCAGCATGTAGTGTCTCTACTTTAAAGAGTCCTCTCCTGCTGATGTTCAGGTGTATATCCGTATGTAGTGTCTCTACTTTAAAGAGTCCTCTCCTGCTGACGTTCAGGTGTATATCAGTATGTAGTGTCTCCATGCTTTAATGTTCAAAAAGCTCTTTATTGTCTCACACTGCCTGTGCTGCAGCACCTCTTTGCACCGTTTGTCTGAAACCAGAGCCAAGTCTGCTCTGATTGGTTCGCTGCGCATGGGTTCCCTCGACAAAAGGCCATGGGATTTCTGCATAGGATTTTGGAAAATAGCTCGAAATAAGGTCTGTGGAAAACGAACCTGTTTGATAAGATTAGATCCTTCATTATCCTAAACTGCTGGGACATTTCCCTATAGCCATACCTTTATATGTTCTACTCTTCACTTACTTGTCAGCATAGATCGGCATTGATGTACAGAGCCGACAGAAGACCTTGTTTATAGAGGTGCAGCCAGTGACGCGTCCTAAAACCAGGAAGTAAGCTGCTGGTTCCCTCGACAAAAGGCCATGGGATTTCTCCACAGGGTTTTGGAAAATAGCTGGAAATAAGATCTGTGGAGAACGAACCTGTTAGATAAATGCACGTTTTGTTCAGCCGGATAATCTCCACATGTCTACCCTACTTTTATCATTTTAGAATCAGAAATCTAGTCGCCAGAAGCCAAATGCTAACGTTATGCTATAAAGGAACTGCAGCAGGGTCGCTGCGTCAACGTCACGCCAACTTCAGATCCATATTCAAACACACAGACTCTAAATGGAACAAGTTGAAGCGTTTGTTTGAACAGTTTGCAGGAGGCAGGGACTTGCTTTCAAGCAGAACAGGAACTAACTTAGAAGTGTTCACGTGTTCGGCGTAATGACGTAAAACAGCCTCGACAACTTCTGTAGTCCTGTTCCGCCACTTGGTAACAACCATCGTTTTTCAGACACGTCAACTCTTCACAAAACGTGATCCGTCTCTTCCATGTGTCTCAACCACAGAGCTTAGTTCCAGCTATTTCCCTAAATCCTATGAAGACGTCCCATTGGCTCTGAGACGAGGGAACAGGAAGTCTTTTACCCACGAGCACGTCGGGTGTTTTAGCCGTTGTTGTCGCTGCCTGTCATTGCTTTATAAAAGCAGCCGGCTGGCAGAAAGCTGGCGTTGCTGTCACCGTGTTGTTAAACCCTTTCTTTTGTCTCCTCCTTTTATCTGCTGCTCCAACATTTCCCCGTTGTGTTTCTGTTCAGTCACTACTTGTTTTTCTTCCTCCTGTGGTTTTTCTGTGTGCATGTGTGTGTCGTCGCACCTCAATGTCTCCTTGGGTGTCCCAGAAGTCCCTTAATTGACTTCTCCGTGATTGTGAAAAACGAGCCGGGCTCTCAAAGGGCTCATTTAGCAGCGGTGCGATCACAGAGCCTGTTACTTCATCTCCAACATATTAAAAAGTGCTATCTGCTTCAGATCAGAAGCGATGGGCTGCAAAAAAATCCAACCTGCCGCCATTTGACAGCTGCCAGCTAATTTGCCAATTCATCACCAGTGAATTTGAGGTATTGCCGCTCCTGTGGGAAAACACACATATTAAGGTGTAAATGCTCCGGCAGCATTAATAATAACCAGGAGTCAGGCGTGTGGGAGATGTAAGGAGGACGACACACCCACTTAGGTGGTGGATTTACTGCTTACAGGGCGTTCTGTTTACAGCTTCATGGGCTGTGGCAGTTATTGTATGACAGCAGTTCACCCTAGGATCATATGAAAGTCACACATGCTCATTATGTTACCTGCCTAAATCCAGCCAGCTATCAGGTGCACTCTGCACACGACACTATATCATAACCAGTGTACTCAAATGCATGTAATTAGTGAGCATGGTAACCTGAAAAAGATGTCCAACTTCCTGTAGTTTCTTTGATGAAAACCCACTTCTTTTGACTGCAGTTGTCTTGCCTAAAAATGTAAAAATAAAAATGCTTCTCGTTTTTCATTTGGTTTGGGTTATTATGGGCTTTCCATGGAAGTTAAAGACATGTAGATACAACATGCACCTGCAGGATTCTTGCTGTTGCATGTGCATTGCACCTCTGTAAGATTGTTTGGATCTCTATTTTGATCTTATACATTCAAACCACTGGTCATTTCTAGGTCAGAAGACTTCCTATCATCTTAGTTTGAACTTGGCTAAATATGGTTGAAACATAAGAATATTTGGTCGCTGGGTTAAAGGACTTCAACAGGGTTTTATTGAATGTATTTATATGAGCCCTGACACATGCTTAAAGGTCCCGTGTCATGGCCATTTCTACTGATCATAATTCCATTGTTGAGGTCGACTAGAATAGATTTAAATTGTGCAATTTTCCAAACTCACATTGGTTTCTCACAGCATCTCTATAGTGTGTGTGTTCACTCTCTGTCCTAAACGGCTTGTTGGAGCTCCTGCCCCCCCTCCCTGTGAGCCCAGTGTGCTCTGATTGGTCGGGACGTTGCGAGGCCGGACAGGTTTCCGGGTCGGCGATACAGCGAGAACAAGCTAAACTCATCCTGAGCACACACACACTCACAGCCGCAGTAAAAACAATACGTGTGGCTTGATATTGAGTAATGTTTATCACGCTGTGAGAATGGGTCTGCTGCGGAGAGCATTTCTCCGCCATCCCAACTCGTCTATTACCAGCCAGGGAGCTCTATGCAAGTCAATGGGACTCCCTGTTAGTCAGCCAAGGGGTCCTGGTGAGTGAGGGGCTCCGCGGATTGGTCCATTTGGGCCAATCCGGTCATTTGTTGTTGATCTGGGTGTTCACACGTCACAGAACCCAGGAAGCAAACAATGGAGAAAGAGAAATGTCCAACGAGGCGTTCTGGGGCAGCAGACAGGTCTTCTCTGTGTTAGAGCTTTACTCGCTGCAGGGTGCACTCTGAGGGTTTGTGACTCTGCAGACCGTTCACATGCAGACAAACCTTCATAACACAAGGGGACGGGTGATAACCGGAGAAGCAGGACATAGGAGCTTTAAAAAGAAAAAGTATAATAATTCTACATCTAAAAGCCCAGATACTTGCATATCAACAGTTTCAGTACTTTCTGGTTACCTTTTGCTTCCTGCAGCATTACAAAACACTACAAAGTAACTTTATAAACTGGTTGATTTGAACATTCATAAATAAAAAACGTTGCCTTGTATTACTCTTAAAGACCTGGCAATAACAAACGTGACACTCTTCTCCAAATACTTTTAATTTGAAGTTATCAAATACGTCCCAAGGCTTAAAAGGTGACTTCAAAAATGTGCCAGTTTGGAGAATCACTGCTATGTTCAGTCAGCAAGAGGTAGCATGGAGGTCAACTTGTTTTCATTGTGTGCTTCAGATAGTCAACCAGATCGCAAGCATCTGCCTAGATTCATGATGTTAAGAAGAAATGTGTTAAAAAGGACTATCATGTGAGCCAGAGGTGGTGTTCAGCCATGCTTGAGGCGTCTCTCCCACAAACTGAACATATCTGATGCTACGGAAAGATTTTGAGTATTTAGTATAAACTTTGTGAGGCTTTTCCATCACTAATAAATGTTCATTGCAACTCTTATAGCTCAAGGTCACCATCGCCTCTGTTAACTGGGACGTTTTACAACTTTTACACAGGTTTTACATTCATTAGATCTGGGTGGACTTTCAAGAAAGTAGCATTTAATTCTTCAAAGGTCAACGCACATTAGAAAGGTCAAGGCTGGCAAAAACTGATGAGCCATGATGCGACTACCTGTGTCAAAACTTCTTCTTCTTCTTCTTCTTGCTCTGAAAGCAGCGAGTACCTGCCGAGTGCTGCGTGGCTCCTCAGCTCTAATGCAGCGAGACGCGGCCCTGACGGAAGCAGCATGTCCTCTGAGCGAGAGCAATTATGATGCGCATGCAAGCGGAAAGGCTGCAGCATGGAGAGCAGCTTTGATCCGGCAGGCTGCCTATTCAAATCACCGCTCAGACGCCATCCTCCACTAATGTAGCGTCTGGGCCTTCAGCGGGCTCCCGAGGGCTCCTCTGTCATGAGAGGCAGCTGTTTCCCCACTTGAAACATCCTTTGTCTTCTCCATGCCCTTCCTCCTCATCACAGGTGAGTGAAGGTGCTTCTGTGAGGGCCAACAGCGGAGTGAAGTTTCCTTTAAACGGATATTTGCCTCAGTGGTATGTGGACGCACAATTAAGCGCCACAAAGGCTCTGAGGGAACAGTGTTGAAGACCTCCAGACACTCAACACAGTGCTATTCAAGCTAGAAACAAAACATCTTAATTGGAGTTTAGTGAAAAAAGACGGATCATA
The DNA here is from genome assembly GCF_902827115.2 of Pseudochaenichthys georgianus. Classification (NCBI taxonomy): domain Eukaryota; kingdom Metazoa; phylum Chordata; class Actinopteri; order Perciformes; family Channichthyidae; genus Pseudochaenichthys; species Pseudochaenichthys georgianus. The sequence continues at coordinate 38,962,757 of NC_047523.1, read as the reverse complement.
CTCCGTCCGACCCAGTTAGTGTCACACTGAGGGGAGGAGTACATGAACTGCGTCAGGTGAGAGTAAAAAGGACACACATATCATCTCGACTGTACTAGCAGACCTTCCATGCTGTTTCCAAGTTATTTCACACATGCATTTAGTAAAGAGGGCAGACTAAACATAATCTTATCAAAGTCACGGTCTTCATCATGCAGTTGCTGCTGTTATGCCGGCTGTGGCACAGTGGGGTAGTGCGCTGATCCTCAGAGCTGGCGGGGAACACCGGTTCAATCCCGCCTTGACGCCACTGCAGTCAGCATGCCGTTGTGTCCTTGGGCAAGACCCTTCACCCTGTACTGCTCCTGTGGGGATTGTCCACAGTATTGATGTAATACATCATGTCTGATGTAAAGCGCTTTGAGCACTTGTAAGAGCGCAAATAAACTGACTGCAGCTTCCTTATGATGATGATTATATGTCTATCTATCTATGTGATGCAAGGCCCTCGGAAAAAAACAATGATGTGATGGAGTTGGTGTAGTTCTTTTATCTTTTTCTCTTATTTTGTATCATAGGGATTGACCAAGATGTTTTCAAAGCTGATACCGATTGTTAGGCATCTCGAGACCCATAACTGATATTAGGAACCAAAATACATTTGCAGGAAACACTGAAATATACGGGTCGACATTTTGAATCAACATTTGTTTTCATGTTTGGTTGTTTGTTGTAGCTTTTATTTAACCAGGTGAAAGCCCCTTGAGTTGTGTTCTGAGGGTCCGAAAAAACAGTTAAATGCACCTATAATTAGCTTGCTTTGACATCAACATGTCGTCAGAAAGTAGTGCATGGATTGAATTAAGGGAGACATTATTAGTGTTCAGACACTAAAGCAAAACACATATTTGTGGTTATTTACTTCTTAAAAATCGGACTTGGTGCCGGCGTGTATCCAATATGAAAAGGACAAGAATCAAAAGTCTTATATGGACGATTGTCTGCGATGACCTTGGTGTGTTCCTGTGCGGAGGACGAGGTCAGAGTCTAGACACCAAACAACAGTCTGTCAACATAATAGCTTCACAATGTGAACGGGCTGATTAGGATCAACTGTCTCAGTGCTGGAGCAAAGATGGTTGACTCTGTGGTCGTGACGAGACCTTTGGGTTGTCCTTTGATTCCCACGGTCCAGAGATGAAAGGTGTGTGAGGGTCCATGCTGGGTTGGAGGTGTAACCTGTTTCCTGGTGCCAGAAAGCTGCACCAACAGCCACCTGAGCTGCAGAGATGTGCGGGGTTGGTAGTGAGAAACAGAAAGCTGTGAGTATGTGTGGGTGATGAATACTGCAGGTATGATTAAGAGCCAACTCGTCCGCCCAAAAGACACTCCACTGGGGCTTACATCTCCTACTGGAGAGAAGAAAATGGCCTTTCTTTCCATCAATTGTTTCCTTTGATGCAAGCACTGAATGAAACTGATTTCATAGCATATTGTGTCAAACACATGCTTCTGGAAATGGAAACGGAAAGAGGATCCGTTTTTACCGTTTTCTGGATCAGGTTATGTGTCGTTGTTTGTCCACCTTCCTGTAGACACCAAACATGTGCACACTCATTGCCATCAAGCATTTTAAAAGTGCAGTAATCTGTGACCTTAGCTCCTTAAATGGTAACATAGCTGCGAAGTGCACCCGAAACGCACTAAACCTAGCTTTGCTTTGCTATACCAAGTTTGAAACCTGAAAAAGTGTCTTTGAAGAAGTAAGGACTAGGAGTGTACACTCACACACACTCAGACACAGCAGGCTTTGTAAATCCATCTAAATTCATCTGAGTCGTGTAGTTCTTCATTTTCCCACCCTGTGCAGTGACTTCGCAATCTGTTCTGTGAAGGTGCTCTAAACCTGTAAAGCTCCTAATCCCTCCGGCAACAGGCAGCAAGACGAGCGTAAACATGAGGCTGTTTGTGGGGGTAAACACGTGGAGCATGATCAGAGGTGGGGAGTAGTGGAGTACAAATACTTCGTTACATTACTTAAGTACATGTTTCTGGTATCAGTACTTTACTGCACTACTATTTTCTGACGACCTTTTCTTGACTTCTTACATTTGAACCAAATACCTGTACTTTCTACTTCTTACATGTTGAACTCAAATACCTGTACTTTCTACTTCTTACATGTTGAACCAAATACCTGTACTTTCTACTTCTCATGTTGAACTCAAATACCTGTACTTTCTACTTCTACATGTTGAACCAAATACCTGTACTTTCTACTTCTTACATGTTGAACCAAATACCTGTACTTTCTACTTCTTACATGTTGAACCAAATACCTGTACTTTCTACTTCTACATGTTGAACCAAATACCTGTACTTTCTACTTCTACATGTTGAACACAAATACCTGTACTTTCTACTTCTTACATGTTGAACCAAATACCTGTACTTTCTACTTCACATGTTGAACTCAAATACCTGTACTTTCTACTTCTTACATGTTGAACCAAATACCTGTACTTTCTACTCACATGTTGAACTCAAATACCTGTACTTTCTACTTCTACATGTTGAACCAAATACCTGTACTTTCTACTTTCACATGTTGAACTCAAATACCTGTACTTTCTACTTCTACATGTTGAACTCAAATACCTGTACTTTCTACTTCTTACATGTTGAACCAAATACCTGTACTTTCTACTTCTACATGTTGAACTCAAATACCTGTACTTTCTACTTCTACATGTTGAACTCAAATACCTGTACTTTCTACTTCTACATGTTGAACTCAAATACCTGTACTTTCTACTTCTACATGTTGAACTCAAATACCTGTACTTTCTACTTCTTACATGTTGAACTCAAATACCTGTACTTTCTACTTCTTACATGTTGAACTCAAATACCTGTACTTTCTACTTCTTACATGTTGAACTCAAATACCTGTACTTTCTACTTCTACATGTTGAACTCAAATACCTGTACTTTCTACTTCTACATGTTGAACTCAAATACCTGTACTTTCTACTTCTACATGTTGAACCAAATACCTGTACTTTCTACTTCTACATGTTGAACCAAATACCTGTACTTTCTACTTCTTACATGTTGAACTCAAATACCTGTACTTTCTACTTCTTACATGTTGAACTCAAATACCTGTACTTTCTACTTCTACATGTTGAACTCAAATACCTGTACTTTCTACTTCTACATGTTGAACCAAATACCTGTACTTTCTACTTCTACATGTTGAACACAAATACCTGTACTTTCTACTTCTTACATGTTGAACCAAATACCTGTACTTTCTACTTCTTACATGTTGAACCAAATACCTGTACTTTCTACTTCTTACATGTTGAACTCAAATACCTGTACTTTCTACTTCTTACATGTTGAACTCAAATACCTGTACTTTCTACTTCTACATGTTGAACTCAAATACCTGTACTTTCTACTTCTTACATGTTGAACCAAATACCTGTACTTTCTACTTCTACATGTTGAACTCAAATACCTGTACTTTCTACTTCTTACATGTTGAACCAAATACCTGTACTTTCTACTTCTTACATGTTGAACTCAAATACCTGTACTTTCTACTTCTACATGTTGAACCAAATACCTGTACTTTCTACTTCTTACATGTTGAACTCAAATACCTGTACTTTCTACTTCTACATGTTGAACCAAATACCTGTACTTTCTACTTTCACATGTTGAACACAAATACCTGTACTTTCTACTTCTCACATGTTGAACTCAAATACCTGTACTTTCTACTTTCACATGTTGAACTCAAATACCTGTACTTTCTACTTCTACATGTTGAACTCAAATACCTGTACTTTCTACTTCTTACATGTTGAACTCAAATACCTGTACTTTCTACTTCTTACATGTTGAACTCAAATACCTGTACTTTCTACTTCTACATGTTGAACCAAATACCTGTACTTTCTACTTCTTACATGTTGAACTCAAATACCTGTACTTTCTACTTCTACATGTTGAACTCAAATACCTGTACTTTCTACTTCTACATGTTGAACCAAATACCTGTACTTTCTACTTCTTACATGTTGAACCAAATACCTGTACTTTCTACTTCTTACATGTTGAACCAAATACCTGTACTTTCTACTTTCACATGTTGAACTCAAATACCTGTACTTTCTACTTCTACATGTTGAACTCAAATACCTGTACTTTCTACTTCTTACATGTTGAACCAAATACCTGTACTTTCTACTTCTCACATGTTGAACTCAAATACCTGTACTTTCTACTTCTTACATGTTGAACCAAATACCTGTACTTTCTACTTCTTACATGTTGAACTCAAATACCTGTACTTTCTACTTCTTACATGTTGAACTCAAATACCTGTACTTTCTACTTCTTACATGTTGAAACTCAAATACCTGTACTTTCTACTTCTCTCATTTCCCAAACAGCTGGTTCCTTTAGTCTGAATGTGTGTTGGTGCGTGATCATTATTCTTTAGAGTCATGCGTGCCTATTGGTTGGAACACGATCCGTGTATCCATCACTTCCTGGTCTTCTCTAAAGAAGAGGGACCAATGGAAACGTTGTCATGTGCCGTTGTTCAGCATGGAAACATTCATTAGCTAACAATGACATTATTGTTCTATTGATATAAAGGGAGGTCAGAAAACAGCTGCTAGTTATGGGTACTTTACTTAAGACATTTCAAAGCCCTTTTGACTGTTACTTGAGTAAAGAAGTTTAGTCAGTACTGTAATATAGTGGATATTAACAGACAACGGAACAGTTGGTTATTTAACAGGACCTTTATTGCTGCCTCCCGTGGTTCTCCCCACCCCCACACTTTTTGACTGTTACTTGAGTAAAGAAGTTTAGTCAGTACTGTAATATAGTGGATATTAACAGACAACGGAACAGTTGGTTATTTAACAGGACCCTTTATTGCTGCCTCCCGTGGTTCTCTCCCCACCCCCACTTACTGTAACTGTCGTAAACATGCTGTAACGTATATGACAACTCCCCTTATAGTCAGTTAACAATACTATGACATACACTTCTACTTCTCCCAGAGTATTTTGAAACACGAGTATCTGTACTTCTACCTGAGTAAAGGATGTGAGTATGTTCTCTCTGGCCTTGATGCACCTCTGCTGTTAGAGAGGGCTTTGCAGATATGGAAGTTGTTGCCAGCTCCTCCTGCGATGCTCACATCCCAAAAGATTGCAGCTATTTTCCGGTTTGACTGATTTCACAACTGACATGGCATGCAGAGCAACACTGTGCACAGCCAGACTGCAATTCTCCGCATTCCTGCCTCCCGACGCCCACATGGAGCGCGGATCACACGGGAGAACAGGAGGGGGGAAGAAAGCTGTTTTTCCTCCACAACACGGGCCCAGCTACAGCGTGACTCATTTCAGCTACATCCTGTACAGAACATTTGAGTTATTAGTTGGGAGAGGAGGCAGTGGAGGAGTGAAGCTATATTAGTACTGCAAGTAATGATTCCCCGAGGCTGGGAGGAAAGAGCGATGTTGAGAAATCACCCCGCACTCCTTCCATTAGCACGTCTGTCTGTGCAGCGCTAGCTTTCAAACAGCCGTCAGAGGTCACACAAGTGCTGCTCTCTGCGTAAACACGCTGCTGTGAATACTATATATTGTTTTGTCTTGTCTCTGTAAGCTCTGCATGATTAAAATGTTCCTTGTAATCTGTCTGGGGCAGCAGTGTCTAAGTTTTGAGGGCACGGAGGAGAGAAAACTTTCCTCACCGTCTCATGGCGGCTTCTTCTTTGAAAGAAGTCGTCAGTAAATGCAAAACAGCACGTGTGGGTGTGTGTGTGTGTGTGTGTGTGTGTGGGTGTGTGTGTGTGTGTGTGGTGTGTGTGTGTGTGTGTGTGTGTGTGTGTGTGTGTGTGTGTGTGTGTGGTGTGTGTGTGTGTGTGTGTGTGTGTGTGTGTGTGTGTGTGTGTGTGTGTGTGTTTCAATGACATTGCAGGAGAAGGCATCAAACAGGCACAAGGACAGGGAAATTGCTTAAAAGCCTGTCGGAGCGTGTGGCGGCGAATGCGTAGCCGGAAACCCATTTGCAATTACTTTGTCACTTTGTCATTTTTTGAAACTTTAATACCCATGTTTGCCTTTTTGTTGTTTAAGCTCTTTGACATTCTCATGCTTAAACATGCAGCGTTATAAACGGGGATACGCTCACACTGTAATGTAGAACAGAAGCGCTGGGCTTTTTGAAATGATCCACGTCAAACTACTTGTGACCACTTGAGATCGACATCTCTTGTGTTTCCCGGTGTGTGTGTTGAACGCAGTTATCCTGTCACAAGAAGAGTGGGCGCGGGTTAAGGTCGGATATAAATCAAGGAGCATTTATGGAAGACTATAGTGTGTCTGAGCAAAATGTCAGATAGCATCAAGTGAGCAAAAAGCGGATAAGCAAATATGAGTATTCAGAATAAAAGGAGGGTTGGGGTCCTTCTTAACATGATCGACCTAGCAGGCCATCTTTGAGGTTATCTCTCTTCACACTTAGTGGTACCAGTGTCCCCATCGGTATTTACGAGCCGTCAGCACTTTATTTACGACACTGTCATCAATTCTGCCTCCACTCAGTGCAGCTGCCAGCCTTTACAACCTCTGTCAGCTGGTTAAGTAGATTGAATCAAACTTAAACGGTTCACTCAAATCTGCGTTGTGCAACTACCATAAACCCTAATGCTCTCCGTCTATGAAACCCCCAACACTCTGCGGCGGCTGCTTTAACGGTCCAATGTGGACGCTGAGAGAGGGAGGCGTTGGAGGGGATTTGACCTCGTTAGATTTCCCCTCTTAGGAGGAGGAGAGGCGCTCCATCACTGCCGGCTGCCTCTCCGCCTCTCATCTCTCTCTGTCTCTCTGTTCACTCCTGCCATCATTAACCCCCTCTGTGTTCTTACAATGAAATGCAAGGAGAGCGTCCTGAGTGCTTCTTCAACTGCACGACCTCTAAGACTTGTTGACAGAGTTGAGTCAGTGTTAGTTTTGGCCTTAATGTGAGTCCGAATGTCTGCCTGATTTCTGCTTGATGAATGCAAACTTGTGTGATGACACGGCTATGTTAAAGAAGTCCGATTATGCTTTTTGGGGTTTTCCCTTTCCTTTAGACCGGGGGTTTTCAAAGTGTGGGTAGGTGATCCTCCCCTCAGAGAACATAAGAACAGCTGCGCCCCCCCTCCCAATTATCATTGCTATTATTATTATTATTATTGTTGTTGTTGTTGTTGCTATAATGCAGGGGTATTCAACTGCATTTCAAAGATGTCCAGTAAGAGAAAATGTCATTAAATGCTCTGTTTTGCTGTCTACTTTTCTCTTTTTTGAGCACGCCATTTGAAATGACTCCGACTGTTTCTCTGCTCTTATCTCGTCTCTGTGTGTTTGAATCTGTCGCTGACTCACTGACTGCACCGATTTGATTGGCTGAGTAGCGTTTTGATCAAAGTCAATAAGGAAACCCCGCACTCACACAGGTCAACACATCCTCACTCCCAGGTCGGCCTATGTTGAAGTTATGTCAATAAATTTGAAGATCACGTGACGTCAAACAGAGCACATGGTGTAGTCCAAACGATAGCTGGGGATTCTGGGTAGTGTAGTGTCTTCTGCCATCCTTTACTCCGAAAAAATATTTGTTTCTCCGAATCGAAGGGGAAAAATACAAAAGCATTGTACACAATTTAAACCAATCAATGTTGTGTAATTAACAAGGATAATCTGGTGCTTTTTAGTCGATGAGTAGTGCAATCGACAGAAAGGGGAATACTTACTTCCGGGTGTAAAATTCTCCGTTATCCAATGAGAATGGACGCTCACATTGCCTTTAAGGGCAGTCGACACAAACGAATGCCGTGCTTCCTTGAGCGTCCATAGAAGCATATGGACATCCCGGAAAGCTGAAAATGGACGCGAAGGGCCCCCCCCTTGCGTGTGAAAATGGACGCTAAGGGCCCCCCCCCCCCTTGCGTTGGAAAAAGCAGACACAGGGGACTTGACATAACGTCAACATAGGCCGACCTGGGAGTGAGGATGTGTTGCACAGGTAGGCGGAGGTAAAGGGAATGAGCACTTTTACAGCCTTTTTGGCGAGGTGGGGGAACTCGGTCTCCACAGACAGCCAACAGTGTGCAAGTGACACGTCTTCTGCCAGATGCTGTCTACTCTCTCACTTTAGGTAACTTCACTAAAAATCGAGCTTTTTGAACATTACAGCATGGAGACATGTCCCAGTAGAGACACTACATACTGATATACACCTGGACATCAGCAGGAGAGGACTCTTTAAAGTAGAGACACTACATACTGATATACACCTGAACATCAGCAGGAGAGGACTCTTTAAAGTAGAGACGCTACATACTGATATACACCTGAACATCAGCAGGAGAGGACTCTTTAAAGTAGAGACACTACATTCTGATATACACCTGAATATCAGCAGGAGAGGACTCTTTAAAGTAGAGACACTACATACTGATATACACCTGAACATCAGCAGGAGAGGACTCTTTAAAGTAGAGACACTACATACTGATATACACCTGAACATCAGCAGGAGAGGACTCTTTAAAGTAGAGACACTACATACTGATATACACCTGAACATCAGCAGGAGAGGACTCTTTAAAGTAGAGACACTACATACTGATATGCACCTGAACATCAGCAGGAGAGGACTCTTTAAAGTAGAGACACTACACTGATATGCACCTGAACATCAGCAGGAGAGGACTCTTTAAAGTAGAGACACTACATACTGATATACACCTGAACATCAGCAGGAGAGGACTCTTTAAAGTAGAGACACTACATACTGATATACACCTGAACATCAGCAGGAGAGGACTCTTTAAAGTAGAGACACTATATACTGATATACACCTGAACATCAGCAGGAGAGGACTCTTTAAAGTAGAGACACTACATACTGATATACACCTGAACATCAGCAGGAGAGGACTCTTTAAAGTGGAGACTCTACATACTGATATACACCTGAACATCAGCAGGAGAGGACTCTTTAAAGTAGAGACACTACATACTGATATACACCTGAACATCAGCAGGAGAGGACTCTTTAAAGTAGAGACACTACATACTGATATACACCTGAACATCAGCAGGAGAGGACTCTTTAAAGTAGAGACACTACATACTGATATACACCTGAACATCAGGAGAGGACTGCTGGACAATCGTATAGTGTTGAAGTTTCTCACAAAAACACTGAGCTGCTGCGACGATGCTCGGCCCGTCAAACATTCATCACAAGGATTTCTGTATCAAAAGGAACGAGTTAAAGTCCAACTTTGAACTTTAACTCTCCGCAGTGCTATTGGTTTTGCTGATGATATAACATTTGGCAACAGAGACTCAGCAGCACTGCATGAATGAACAATCAGCAAACCAGCAATTGAATAAATACACAAGGACTATTCTGTCAGCGCCAGACAGAGTATGGCCAGCATAGCATTATAATCAGAGATACTCATCATCCTTTATATAAGGCCTCAATATTCCCCTGATGGTCAAATTACCTCCTGAGTTTAGGAAGGAAATGGCTATAGGGGTGAAGGAGTTTCTGTATGTGTTGTGTAAAATGCCATAGGGAAGAACAAGAAGGTTTCCTGACTGTGAAACATGACAGTGTAGGGTTGTGTGGTATATAATGGTTTTATACCATGCAAAAGTGGGGCGAAGCCTGCGAGCTCGTTCAGGCAGTCAACTCGAGCACCAATGATACATTAACACGTGGCGCACCTCGTCCCTCTTCCAACCAACCAAACACATTCTCCTAAACATACCGCTCTATTTAAGCTGCCAGGTCTTCCTGCCTCTGCCTCGCTATGTTGCTGCTGCACTGCTGTGTTTACTTGCTATTGCTACGTCCAAGTACCTGCTGCTGCGTTCAAGTTCCTGCTGCTGTGTTTCATGTTGCTGCTGCTCGCCTGCCCCCCCACCACCCCAGCTTCCACCCCAGCTCCACCTGTAGGCTCGGGGGATAGTTATCTAATCATCACTCAATGTTCTTTGTAAATCTGTGGAGTGATGAGGCCCGAGCCTAGACGGCAAACTCAAACTATATGCTGCTCTAATAAACATATTAAGAAACACGTGAGTTGTCTGACTGAAGCAGAAATGTGACCGCTATTAGAGATTCTGAGGTACATTTATACTGCGGTAGCTATACAAGCGGTATCTCGTGATTCTTGCGTCATTTCGAGGTATCGTGATCGTTCATATCCAGCTGCTCTTCCTGCTCTGGGGAGAGATGAAGGAAAAAGTGACATTTTACAATTTGGATGTCGAAGAAATCTAGTTATATGACCACTAGCCATCTGGACTGTTGTTGTTTTGACAGTCAGCTTAAATTAAGTAAATAGCATGAAGGCTACCATGAAATAAGATTGTATTTGTTCTGTTTCAGTGTATTTTCAGTCTCAACCTGACGTAGACACATTGAGTCTAGTCATGTTACGGATGGGAGTACAGAGCGACGTTCTGCAGCTGTCAATATACCCAGTTGTAATGAAACTAAATCAAAAAGACAAACAAGGTGATTGCGGTGCATGTAGACCAGCCAGAAACATTTCCCATTAACCAGGCAAATCAAAAGTTCTTATTAATGGTTTATTACTAATCTACTATGAATAATGATTGAACGCACTAAGCCTTTAGTTACAATTAATAAACCTGGCACCACCATTTCTTATCAAAATTAATGTAACACGTAATATTTATTATTGCTTGATTTGATAAAGGGTTATTTCAACCATCCGCTTAATAAAAAACACTGGTTCTCAGGTTTAATCCATTTGTGAATTGCACAGTCCTTTCATTTCTTCATACAGCGGGAAACCAAATGAATTCATCCTGAGTCCAATAACCATCAAAGTCACTCCAATAGTGCTCCTTAATTACGCTTTCATCCTCCTTTAACAAAATACTTCACATTCATCCAGTTTGTGACAGTAGTTGTAGCATTTTGAGACTTGAAACCTTAATTACCCCCGCACACACACAAGGGGGGGGGGGCAACTTCCAACAGGAGTCATTTGGGGGGGCTCTTGGGAAAAAAGGTTGGGAACCCCTGCATTACAAGACATCTATCAATATGTGTGCCTCCACCATTAAACTGTCGTATTCTGCACATTTCTTATACTATCTACATACATCTTATAAGAGTATAATACAATAAAGCCCCAAAGCTTTTTTCTTATTCAAAATAAGACCTTAACCTAAAGTATTCTTTAATGTTTAAATAAAGCCTTATTAGTGTTGTCTGTGTCTCCTATTAATATCTAATAATACAAATAATACATTGCAATAACGTGCTTTAACCACCAGGTGTCCCTTTCTATCAGCTGTGCACCGTTATTACATTACATTGCATTTAGCTGAGGCTTTTATCCAAAGCGACTTACAATAAGTGCATTCGACCAACAAAATACAAACTTGAAGAAAACAGAATCATATAAGTCAATCAGGTTTCATAGAGCAAAAACATTTCAAACATTCAAACATAAGTGCTACTCAAGATAAGCCAGTCCTTTGTTAGTATATAAGTGCTTTATTAATAGTTCTGTCGCTCGAGGTGGAGTCGAAAGAGATGAGTTTTCAGTCTGCGCCGGAAGGTGTGTAGGCTTTCTGCTGTCCTGATGTCAATGTTATTTTGTAAATATACCAATATACCGATTTGATCAAATATAAAAGTCAGCCGAATTAGTATTGATACTGCAAGGAGACTTACATTGTGAAGAGAATGGAAGATGTTGTGTAATTGCTGATATATTTATGATCCACGTCACATATTCAGTTTCGGCGGCAGTTGTTCCTGTTTGTCTAGAAGTCCTCTCATCAGGGCTAAATAGAGAACTACGGCATGTAATATTTAATGCAGCCGAACCATGCATTACAATGCCGTTATGTGATGACCTCCAAAGAGAAAGCAAGCACACTCGGAATAAAGTATTGTTATTATTATATTTTTCGTATTTCACATCAACAGGAAGTCCGGTTAACTAAAATGTCCGTGCGGAACAATACCCAACCCATAGGTCTGTGGGTGAATAATGTCAATCACCACATTACACACATCCCTTCACATTTCAATTTAAATTTACATTAAAGTATTTCGTGAGGCCTTCTAAAATGTTTTTAAATATAATTGGGGTTGTAGTTGAAGAGTTTGTAGTTATTGCGTTGCCCGCACAACACACGCATGGATTAACATCGATTTAATACATTAATGTAGCCTTTGTTTCTGCTAAAAGAGGTGTCAACCAGCTGGGGCAACAAGAAAATCGGCGAAATCGAGTGTGATATAATAAATAATTATTATATTAAAGGTGGGGTAGGTAATTTTGGAGAAACCAGCTGGAGTGCGCTAGAATTTGAAAATACACAGCTGGAAGAAATCCTTCCTCACAGAGCCCCTCCTCCAACACACACGAACGCGCACTTGACCAATGAGGGCACGAGATAAGTTAGTGCACAGATGGAAGGCTGACAGGCAGGTAGGCCATCCAGTTACTTTAGCCGGGCCGGCTCAGATGATTGGTCGTGCTTTTCACAGCGCCACGGCTTCCAGAAACGACGTGTTTTATGGATTTATTGTCAAAGCACTTCAGATATTCATTGCTATCGGGATGTTAAGAGCATTCCATGGAATATAACAAAAAGTGTATCTCGAGCCGGTTTCTCAAACTTACCTACCCCACCTTTAATATTGACAATAACAACCGACCGTCGGGGAGTGTTCTCATTGAGTCTATTATCAACGCTATGGGAGGTCTATGAAGGTCTATGGCAGTGATGTACCTGAACGCGTTCAATGAACGATCGTTCATGAACGCGTTCATATTTTGGGCGAACGTGAACTGAACGTACTGTATTTCCGCTAGATGAACGTAATTGAGAACGCGTTCATTCTCAGCGCTGTATAACGGCGTTCAAAAGTGCGTTCATTCTCAGCACTGTATTATAACGGCGTTCAAAAGTGTGCCAGATTGCATATGCCTTTCAGCCGAAAACCCAGTTAAAACACACCGTAAACAGGCTTCAAAATAATGCGGAAAACCACCCAATTTGGCAACAGCAAGCTGCCTGTGACGCGTACGCGCCTGTCACCCCTGGCTGTCGCACTAAAATATAAATACTAAATATATCAGACTCCTCACAACAAACAATGTGGAACCGGGGAACCGGCGAGCATTGAATTAATTAATTAATTAGTATGGACGAAGCCGAGAGCAGCTGCAGCAGCACTCGCTCAGAGTGAGATCTACGGCAGGGGTGGGGAACCTCCGGCCTCCGGGCCGTATACGGCCGCGAGACAATTTGGTACGGCCCTCGAGGTAATTATAAACACACGAAAGAATAAAAAAATGAAAGAAATCTAGACCGCAAAATAATTAAACAAGCAAGTGCCTGTTTTTCCTGGCCAAGATCAGGGTCCTTGAACACAACACGAGCCTAACGTGTCATCACGTGGTATATGTCTTGACTGACAGGGGTGCAGTTCTGACTGAGAGCACCAGAACGCCACTCCAGCACTTCAGAAATGGCAGAAAGTCCATACACATGCCGCAGTTTCTGCGTGTCTGTGTCTTTAGTTGAAAGCCCAGTGGCGATCTGCTCATCTGTCATACAGTCAATAACTTTGTTGTTATCATTAGCATCTGGTTAGCTAGCTATGCTAACGAATATAAGAAGCTTTGTCTACAACCAGTGAGGTAAAGGCACATCTTTATATGATCATTATAGTTATAAAAAAAATAAGAGAATAAAGTAAACAGGTATAAAATACTATATGACAGTTATTAATAAAGAAGAATACCGTTTCAAAGGGGAGTGATTTGTCAAATATCCATAAATTAAAAGAAAATCTGCTTACAGTTGTGTTTGGGTGTTGAGAGATGTGTCCATAGATCTCCTAATGTTGCTCTCAAAGTGCACCAGATTGATGCTTTTAACTTCAACATTTAAAAAAAATCTTCCCAGGGGAGCATGCCCCCCGGACCCCCCTAGAGGAGGTTAGGCCCCCCCCCCCCCACTTAAATCATGTTCACATGGATAGGAAACTAAATACATTTGCACACATCTTGTGTCCATATCTTTCTGTTTGGTGGTCACGCCACACCGTGCACGTGCATGCATACGCGAGTCATGGTGAGATATCTGGATTAGAGGTTGCTTTTCTTTGCACAGAATGAAATGAATGGGCTGTGATTTTAGTTTTTTTAAGCAGAGGTCAATAACTTGTACGGCCCTCTGAGGATATTGTAAACATTGAAATGGCCCATTAACATCGTACAGGAGACAAATAATAGCTCGCAGCAACGTATTGAAAAAATAACTGAACTATAAATTAGTTCATTTTGAAACCATGAACTTTAGTTCAACATTTTGAATTATGAACTATGAACTGAAATAGTTCATTTTAAAATGTGTGAACTGTGAACTGAACTAGTTCATGTAGAAAGTGAACTTTCCCAACACTGGTCTATGGGACGCCCTGCCCGTCGAAAACCGACTCTCAAGGGTACCCTGTGCGTAATAGGGTGACAGGGAGGGCCTGACCGACCTTGACGGGTTGGGAGTGAGAACGTGTTGGTGGGCAGGCGAGCAGCAGCGACATGAAACACAGCAGCTGGAACAGTTCTCTACTTTAAAGAGTCCTCTCCGTCTGATGTTCAGGTGTATATCAGTATGTAGTGTCTCTACTTTAAAGAGTCCTCTCTGCTGATGTTCAGGTGTATATCAGTATGTAGTGTCTCTACTTTAAAGAGTCCTCTCCTGCTGATGTTCAGGTGTATATCAGCATGTAGTGTCTCTACTTTAAAGAGTCTCTCCTGCTGACGTTCAGGTGTATATCAGTATGTAGTGTCTCTACTTTAAAGAGTCCTCCTGCTGATGTTCAGGTGTATATCAGTATGTAGTGTCTCTACTTTAAAGAGTCCTCTCCTGCTGATGTTCAGGTGTATATCAGCATGTAGTGTCTCTACTTTAAAGAGTCATCCTGCTGATGTTCAGGTGTATATCAGTATGTAGTGTCTCTACTTTAAAGAGTCCTCTCCTGCTGACGTTCAGGTGTATATCAGTATGTAGGTCTCTACTTTAAAGAGTCCTCTCCTGCTGATGTTCAGGTGTATATCAGTATGTAGTGTCTCTACTTTAAAGAGTCCTCTCCTGCTGATGTTCAGGTGTATATCAGTATGTAGTGTCTCTACTTTAAAGAGTCCTCTCCTGCTGATGTTCAGGTGTATATCAGCATGTAGTGTCTCTACTTTAAAGCGTCCCCTCTGCTGACGTTCAGGTGTATATCAGTATGTAGTGTCTCTACTTTAAAGAGTCCTCTCCTGCTGATGTTCAGGTGTATATCAGTATGTAGTGTCTCTACTTTAAAGAGTCCTCTCCTGCTGATGTTCAAGGTATATCAGCATGTAGTGTCTCTACTTTAAAGAGTCCTCTCCTGCTGATGTTCAGGTGTATATCAGTATGTAGTGTCTCTACTTTAAAGAGTCCTCTCCTGCTGATGTTCAGGTGTATATCAGTATGTAGAGTCTCTACTTTAAAGAGTCCTCTCCTGCTGATGTTCAGGTGTATCAGTATGTAGTGTCTCTACTTTAAAGAGTCCTCTCCTGCTGATGTTCAGGTGTATATCAGTATGTAGTGTCTCTACTTTAAAGAGTCCTCTCCTGCTGATGTTCAGGTGTATATCAGTATGTGGTCTCTACTTTAAAGAGTCCTCTCCTGCTGATGTTCAGGTGTATATCAGTATGTAGTGTCTCTACTTTAAAGAGTCCTCTCCTGCTGACGTTCAGGTGTATATCAGTATGTAGTGTCTCTACTTTAAAGAGTCCTCTCCTGCTGATGTTCAGGTGTATATCAGCATGTAGTGTCTCTACTTTAAAGAGTCCTCTCCTGCTGATGTTCAGGTGTATATCAGTATGTAGTGTCTCTACTTTAAAGAGTCCTCTCCTGCTGATGTTCAGGTGTATATCAGCATGTAGTGTCTCTACTTTAAAGAGTCATCTCCTGCTGATGTTCAGGTGTATATCAGTATGTAGTGTCTCTACTTTAAAGAGTCCTCTCCTGCTGACGTTCAGGTGTATATCAGTATGTAGTGTCTCTACTTTAAAGAGTCCTCTCCTGCTGATGTTCAGGTGTATATCAGTATGTAGTGTCTCTACTTTAAAGAGTCCTCTCCTGCTGATGTTCAGGTGTATATCAGTATGTAGTGTCTCTACTTTAAAGAGTCCTCTCCTGCTGATGTTCAGGTGTATATCAGCATGTAGTGTCTCTACTTTAAAGAGTCCTCTCCTGCTGACGTTCAGGTGTATATCAGTATGTAGTGTCTCTACTTTAAAGAGTCCTCTCCTGCTGATGTTCAGGGTATATCAGTATGTAGTGTCTCTACTTTAAAGAGTCCTCTCCTGCTGATGTTCAGGTGTATATCAGCATGTAGTGTCTCTACTTTAAAGAGTCCTCTCCTGCTGATGTTCAGGTGTATATCAGTATGTAGTGTCTCTACTTTAAAGAGTCCTCTCCTGCTGATGTTCAGGTGTATATCAGTATGTAGAGTCTCTACTTTAAAGAGTCCTCTCCTGCTGATGTTCAGGTGTATATCAGTATGTAGTGTCTCTACTTTAAAGAGTCCTCTCCTGCTGATGTTCAGGTGTATATCAGTATGTAGTGTCTCTACTTTAAAGAGTCCTCTCCTGCTGATGTTCAGGTGTATATCAGTATGTAGTGTCTCTACTTTAAAGAGTCCTCTCCTGCTGATGTTCAGGTGTATATCAGCATGTAGTGTCTCTACTTTAAAGAGTCCTCTCCTGCTGACGTTCAGGTGTATATCAGTATGTAGTGTCTCTACTTTAAAGAGTCCTCTCCTGCTGATGTTCAGGTGTATATCAGCATGTAGTGTCTCTACTTTAAAGAGTCCTCCTGCTGATGTTCAGGTGTATATCAGTATGTAGTGTCTCTACTTTAAAGAGTCCTCTCCTGCTGACGTTCAGGTGTATATCAGTATGTAGTGTCTCCATGCTTTAATGTTCAAAAAGCTCTTTATTGTCTCACACTGCCTGTGCTGCAGCACCTCTTTGCACCGTTTGTCTGAAACCAGAGCCAAGTCTGCTCTGATTGGTTCGCTGCGCATGGGTTCCCTCGACAAAAGGCCATGGGATTTCTGCATAGGATTTTGGAAAATAGCTCGAAATAAGGTCTGTGGAAAACGAACCTGTTTGATAAGATTAGATCCTTCATTATCCTAAACTGCTGGGACATTTTCCCTATAGCCATACCTTTATATGTTCTACTCTCACTTACTTGTCAGCATAGATCGGCATTGATGTACAGAGCCGACAGAAGACCTTGTTTATAGAGGTGCAGCCAGTGACGCGTCCTAAAACCAGGAAGTAAGCTGCTGGTTCCCTCGACAAAAGGCCATGGGATTTCTCCACAGGGTTTTGGAAAATAGCTGGAAATAAGATCTGTGGAGAACGAACCTGTTAGATAAATGCACGTTTTGTTCAGCCGGATAATCTCCACATGTCTACCCTACTTTTATCATTTTAGAATCAGAAATCTAGTCGCCAGAAGCCAAATGCTAACGTTATGCTATAAAGGAACTGCAGCAGGGTCGCTGCGTCAACGTCACGCCAGATCCATATTCAACACACAGACTCTAAATGGAACAAGTTGAAGCGTTTGTTTGAACAGTTTGCAGGAGGCAGGGACTTGCTTTCAAGCAGAACAGGAACTAACTTAGAAGTGTTCACGTGTTCGGCGTAATGACGTAAAAACAGCCTCGACAACTTCTGTAGTCTGTTCCGCCACTTGGTAACAACCATCGTTTTTCAGACACGTCAACTCTTCACAAAACGTGATCCGTCTCTTCCACGTGTCTCAACCACAGAGCTTAGTTCCAGCTATTTCCCTAAATCCTATGAAGACGTCCCATTGGCTCTGAGACGAGGGAACAGGAAGTCTTTTACCCACGAGCACGTCGGGTGTTTTAGCCGTTGTTGTCGCTGCCTGTCATTGCTTTATAAAAGCAGCCGGCTGGCAGAAAGCTGGCGTTGCTGTCACCGTGTTGTTAAACCCTTTCTTTTGTCTCCTCCTTTTATCTGCTGCTCCAACATTTCCCCGTTGTGTTTCTGTTCAGTCACTACTTGTTTTTCTTCCTCCTGTGGTTTTTCTGTGTGCATGTGTGTGTCGTCGCACCTCAATGTCTCCTTGGGTGTCCCAGAAGTCCCTTAATTGACTTCTCCGTGATTGTGAAAAACGAGCCGGGCTCTCAAAGGGCTCATTTAGCAGCGGTGCGATCACAGAGCCTGTTACTTCATCTCCAACATATTAAAAAGTGCTATCTGCTTCAGATCAGAAGCGATGGGCTGCAAAAAAAATCCAACCTGCCGCCATTTGACAGCTGCCAGCTAATTTGCCAATTCATCACCAGTGAATTTGAGGTATTGCCGCTCCTGTGGGAAAACACACATATTAAGGTGTAAATGCTCCGGCAGCATTAATAATAACCAGGAGTCAGGCGTGTGGGGAGATGTAAGGAGGACGACACACCACTTAGGTGGTGGATTTACTGCTTACAGGGCGTTCTGTTTACAGCTTCATGGGCTGTGGCAGTTATTGTATGACAGCAGTTCACCCTAGGATCATATGAAAGTCACACATGCTCATTATGTTACCTGCCTAAATCCAGCCAGCTATCAGGTGCACTCTGCACACGACACTATATCATAACCAGTGTACTCAAATGCATGTAATTAGTGAGCATGGTAACCTGAAAAAGATGTCCAACTTCCTGTAGTTTCTTTGATGAAAACCCACTTCTTTTGACTGCAGTTGTCTTGCCTAAAAATGTAAAATAAAAATGCTTCTCGTTTTTCATTTGGTTTGGGTTATTATGGGCTTTCCATGGAAGTTAAAGACATGTAGATACAACATGCACCTGCAGGATTCTTGCTGTTGCATGTGCATTGCACCTCTGTAAGATTGTTTGGATCTCTATTTTGATCTTATACATTCAAACCACTGGTCATTTCTAGGTCAGAAGACTTCCTATCATCTTAGTTTGAACTTGGCTAAATATGGTTGAAACATAAGAATATTTGGTCGCTGGGTTAAAGGACTTCAACAGGGTTTTATTGAATGTATTTATATGAGCCCTGACACATGCTTAAAGGTCCCGTGTCATGGCCATTTCTACTGATCATAATTCCATTGTTGAGGTCGACTAGAATAGATTTAAATTGTGCAATTTTCCAAACTCACATTGGTTTCTCACAGCATCTCTATAGTGTGTGTGTTCACTCTCTGTCCTAAACGGCTTGTTGGAGCTCCTGCCCCCCCTCCCTGTGAGCCCAGTGTGCTCTGATTGGTCGGGACGTTGCGAGGGCCGGACAGGTTTCCGGGTCGGCGATACAGCGAGAACAAGCTAAACTCATCCTGAGCACACACACACTCACAGCCGCAGTAAAAACAATACGTGTGGCTTGATATTGAGTAATGTTTATCACGCTGTGAGAATGGGTCTGCTGCGGAGAGCATTTCTCCGCCATCCCAACTCGTCTATTACCAGCCAGGGGAGCTCTATGCAAGTCAATGGACTCCCTGTTAGTCAGCCAAGGGGTCCTGGTGAGTGAGGGGCTCCGCGGATTGGTCCATTTGGGCCAATCCGGTCATTTGTTGTTGATCTGGTGTTCACACGTCACAGAACCCAGGAAGCAAACAATGGAGAAAGAGAAATGTCCAACGAGGCGTTCTGGGGCAGCAGACAGGTCTTCTCTGTGTTAGAGCTTTACTCGCTGCAGGGTGCACTCTGAGGGTTTGTGACTCTGCAGACCGTTCACATGCAGACAAACCTTCATAACACAAGGGGACGGGTGATAACCGGAGAAGCAGGACATAGGAGCTTTAAAAAGAAAAAGTATAATAATTCTACATCTAAAAAGCCCAGATACTTGCATATCAACAGTTTCAGTACTTTCTGGTTACCTTTGCTTCCTGCAGCATTACCAAAACACTACAAAGTAACTTTATAAACTGGTTGATTTGAACATTCATAAATAAAAAACGTTGCCTTGTATTTACTCTTAAAGACCTGGCAATAACAAACGTGACACTCTTCTCCAAATACTTTTAATTTGAAGTTATCAAATACGTCCCAAGGCTTAAAAGGTGACTTCAAAAATGTGCCAGTTTGGAGAATCACTGCTATGTTCAGTCAGCAAGAGGTAGCATGGAGGTCAACTTGTTTTCATTGTGTGCTTCAGATAGTCAACCAGATCGCAAGCATCTGCCTAGATTCATGATGTTAAGAAGAAATGTGTTAAAAAGGACTATCATGTGAGCCAGAGGTGGTGTTCAGCCATGCTTGAGGCGTCTCTCCCACAAACTGAACATATCTGATGCTACGGAAAGATTTTGAGTATTTAGTATAAACTTTGTGAGGCTTTTCCATCACTAATAAATGTTCATTGCAACTCTTATAGCTCAAGGTCACCATCGCCTCTGTTAACTGGGACGTTTTACAACTTTTACACAGGTTTTACATTCATTAGATCTGGGTGGACTTTCAAGAAAGTAGCATTTAATTCTTCAAAGGTCAACGCACATTAGAAAGGTCAAGGCTGGCAAAAACTGATGAGCCATGATGCGACTACCTGTGTCAAAACTTCTTCTTCTTCTTCTTCTTGCTCTGAAAGCAGCGAGTACCTGCCGAGTGCTGCGTGGCTCCTCAGCTCTAATGCAGCGAGACGCGGCCCTGACGGAAGCAGCATGTCCTCTGAGCGAGAGCAATTATGATGCGCATGCAAGCGGAAAGGCTGCAGCATGGAGAGCAGCTTTGATCCGGCAGGCTGCCTATTCAAATCACCGCTCAGACGCCATCCTCCACTAATGTAGCGTCTGGGCCTTCAGCGGGCTCCCGAGGGCTCCTCTGTCATGAGAGGCAGCTGTTTCCCCACTTGAAACATCCTTTGTCTTCTCCATGCCCTTCCTCCTCATCACAGGTGAGTGAAGGTGCTTCTGTGAGGGCCAACAGCGGAGTGAAGTTTCCTTTAAACGGATATTTGCCTCAGTGGTATGTGGACGCACAATTAAGCGCCACAAAGGCTCTGAGGGAACAGTGTTTGAAGACATCCAGACACTCAACACAGTGCTATTCAAGCTAGAAACAAAACATCTTAATTGGAGTTTAGTGAAAAAAGACGGATCATACTCCGTCCGACCCAGTTAGTGTCACACTGAGGGGAGGAGTACATGAACTGCGTCAGGTGAGAGTAAAAAGGACACACATATCATCTCGACTGTACTAGCAGACCTTCCATGCTGTTTCCAAGTTATTTCACACATGCATTTAGTAAAGAGGGCAGACTAAACATAATCTTATCAAAGTCACGGTCTTCATCATGCAGTTGCTGCTGTTATGCCGGCTGTGGCACAGTGGGGTAGTGCGCTGATCCTCAGAGCTGGCGGGGAACACCGGTTCAATCCCGCCTTGACGCCACTGCAGTCAGCATGCCGTTGTGTCCTTGGGCAAGACCCTTCACCCTGTACTGCTCCTGTGGGGATTGTCCACAGTATTGATGTAATACATCATGTCTGATGTAAAGCGCTTTGAGCACTTGTAAGAGCGCTAAAATAACTGACTGCAGCTTCCTTATGATGATGATTATATGTCTATCTATCTATGTGATGCAAGGCCCTCGGAAAAAACAATGATGTGATGGAGTTGGTGTCGTTCTTTTATCTTTTTCTCTTATTTTGTATCATAGGGATTGACCAAGATGTGTTTTCAAAGCTGATACCGATTGTTAGGCATCTCGAGACCCATAACTGATATTAGGAACCAAAATACATTTGCAGGAAACACTGAAATATACGGGTCGACATTTTGAATCAACATTTGTTTTCATGTTTGGTTGTTTGTTGTAGCTTTTATTTAACCAGGTGAAAGCCCCTTGAGTTGTGTTCTGAGGGTCCGAAAAAACAGTTAAATGCACCTATAATTAGCTTGCTTTGACATCAACATGTCGTCAGAAAGTAGTGCATGGATTGAATTAAGGGAGACATTATTAGTGTTCAGACACTAAAGCAAAACACATATTTGTGGTTATTTACTTCTTAAAAATCGGACTTGGTGCCGGCGTGTATCCAATATGAAAAGGACAAGAATCAAAAGTCTTTATATGGACGATTGTCTGCGATGACCTTGGTGTGTTCCTGTGCGGAGGACGAGGTCAGAGTCTAGACACCAAACAACAGTCTGTCAACATAATAGCTTCACAATGTGAACGGGCTGATTAGGATCAACTGTCTCAGTGCTGGAGCAAAGATGGTTGACTCTGTGGTCGTGACGAGACCTTTGGGTTGTCCTTTGATTCCCACGGTCCAGAGATGAAAGGTGTGTGAGGGTCCATGCTGGGTTGGAGGTGTAACCTGTTTCCTGGTGCCAGAAAGCTGCACCAACAGCCACCTGAGCTGCAGAGATGTGCGGGGTTGGTAGTGAGAAACAGAAAGCTGTGAGTATGTGTGGGTGATGAATACTGCAGGTATGATTAAGAGCCAACTCGTCCGCCCAAAAGACACTCCACTGGGGCTTACATCTCCTACTGGAGAGAAGAAAATGGCCTTTCTTTCCATCAATTGTTTCCTTTGATGCAAGCACTGAATGAAACTGATTTCATAGCATATTGTGTCAAACACATGCTTCTGGAAATGGAAACGGAAAGAGGATCCGTTTTTTACCGTTTTCTGGATCAGGTTATGTGTCGTTGTTTTGTCCACCTTCCTGTAGACACCAAACATGTGCACACTCATTGCCATCAAGCATTTTAAAAGTGCAGTAATCTGTGACCTTAGCTCCTTAAATGGTAACATTAGCTGCGAAGTGCACCCGAAACGCACTAAACCTAGCTTTGCTTTGCTATACCAAGTTTGAAACCTGAAAAAGTGTCTTTGAAGAAGTAAGGACTAGGAGTGTACACTCACACACACTCAGACACAGCAGGCTTTGTAAATCCATCTAAATTCATCTGAGTCGTGTAGTTCTTCATTTTCCCACCCTGTGCAGTGACTTCGCAATCTGTTCTGTGAAGGTGCTCTAAACCTGTAAAGCTCCTAATCCCTCCGGCAACAGGCAGCAAGACGAGCGTAAACATGAGGCTGTTTGTGGGGGTAAACACGTGGAGCCATGATCAGAGGTGGGGAGTAGTGGAGTACAAATACTTCGTTACATTACTTAAGTACATGTTTCTGGTATCAGTACTTTACTGCACTACTTATTTTTCTGACGACCTTTTTCTTTGACTTCTTACATTTTGAACCCAAATACCTGTACTTTCTACTTCTTACATGTTGAACTCAAATACCTGTACTTTCTACTTCTTACATGTTGAACCCAAATACCTGTACTTTCTACTTCTCACATGTTGAACTCAAATACCTGTACTTTCTACTTCTCACATGTTGAACCCAAATACCTGTACTTTCTACTTCTTACATGTTGAACCCAAATACCTGTACTTTCTACTTCTTACATGTTGAACCCAAATACCTGTACTTTCTACTTCTCACATGTTGAACCCAAATACCTGTACTTTCTACTTCTCACATGTTGAACACAAATACCTGTACTTTCTACTTCTTACATGTTGAACTCAAATACCTGTACTTTCTACTTCTCACATGTTGAACTCAAATACCTGTACTTTCTACTTCTTACATGTTGAACCCAAATACCTGTACTTTCTACTTCTCACATGTTGAACTCAAATACCTGTACTTTCTACTTCTCACATGTTGAACCCAAATACCTGTACTTTCTACTTCTCACATGTTGAACTCAAATACCTGTACTTTCTACTTCTCACATGTTGAACTCAAATACCTGTACTTTCTACTTCTTACATGTTGAACCCAAATACCTGTACTTTCTACTTCTCACATTTTGAACTCAAATACCTGTACTTTCTACTTCTCACATTTTGAACTCAAATACCTGTACTTTCTACTTCTCACATGTTGAACTCAAATACCTGTACTTTCTACTTCTCACATGTTGAACTCAAATACCTGTACTTTCTACTTCTTACATGTTGAACTCAAATACCTGAACTTTCTACTTCTTACATGTTGAACTCAAATACCTGTACTTTCTACTTCTTACATGTTGAACTCAAATACCTGTACTTTCTACTTCTCACATGTTGAACTCAAATACCTGTACTTTCTACTTCTCACATGTTGAACTCAAATACCTGTACTTTCTACTTCTTACATGTTGAACCCAAATACCTGTACTTTCTACTTCTCACATGTTGAACCCAAATACCTGTACTTTCTACTTCTTACATGTTGAACTCAAATACCTGTACTTTCTACTTCTTACATGTTGAACTCAAATACCTGTACTTTCTACTTCTCACATGTTGAACTCAAATACCTGTACTTTCTACTTCTCACATGTTGAACCCAAATACCTGTACTTTCTACTTCCTACATGTTGAACACAAATACCTGTACTTTCTACTTCTTACATGTTGAACCCAAATACCTGTACTTTCTACTTCTTACATGTTGAACCCAAATACCTGTACTTTCTACTTCTCACATGTTGAACTCAAATACCTGTACTTTCTACTTCTCACATGTTGAACTCAAATACCTGTACTTTCTACTTCTCACATGTTGAACTCAAATACCTGTACTTTCTACTTCTTACATGTTGAACCCAAATACCTGTACTTTCTACTTCTCACATGTTGAACTCAAATACCTGTACTTTCTACTTCTTACATGTTGAACCCAAATACCTGTACTTTCTACTTCTTACATGTTGAACTCAAATACCTGTACTTTCTACTTCTCACATGTTGAACCCAAATACCTGTACTTTCTACTTCTTACATGTTGAACTCAAATACCTGTACTTTCTACTTCTCACATGTTGAACCCAAATACCTGTACTTTCTACTTCTCACATGTTGAACACAAATACCTGTACTTTCTACTTCTCACATTTTGAACTCAAATACCTGTACTTTCTACTTCTCACATGTTGAACTCAAATACCTGTACTTTCTACTTCTCACATGTTGAACTCAAATACCTGTACTTTCTACTTCTTACATGTTGAACCCAAATACCTGTACTTTCTACTTCTTACATTTTGAACTCAAATACCTGTACTTTCTACTTCTCACATTTTGAACCCAAATACCTGTACTTTCTACTTCTTACATGTTGAACTCAAATACCTGTACTTTCTACTTCTCACATGTTGAACCCAAATACCTGTACTTTCTACTTCCTACATGTTGAACACAAATACCTGTACTTTCTACTTCTTACATGTTGAACCCAAATACCTGTACTTTCTACTTCTTACATGTTGAACCCAAATACCTGTACTTTCTACTTCTCACATGTTGAACTCAAATACCTGTACTTTCTACTTCTCACATGTTGAACTCAAATACCTGTACTTTCTACTTCTTACATGTTGAACCCAAATACCTGTACTTTCTACTTCTCACATGTTGAACTCAAATACCTGTACTTTCTACTTCTTACATGTTGAACCCAAATACCTGTACTTTCTACTTCTTACATGTTGAACACAAATACCTGTACTTTCTACTTCTTACATGTTGAACTCAAATACCTGTACTTTCTACTTCTTACATTTTGAACACAAATACTTGTACTCTCTACTTCTCTCATTTCCCAAACAGCTGGTTCCTTTAGTCTGAATGTGTGTTGGTGCGTGATCATTATTCTTCAGAGTCAGTGCGTGCCTATTGGTTTGAACACGATCCGTGTATCCATCACTTCCTGGTCTTCTCTAAAGAAGAGGGACCAATGGAAACGTTGCAGTTGTTCAGCATGGAAACATTCATTAGCTAACAATGACATTATTGTTCTATTGATATAAAGGGAGGTCAGAAAACAGCTGCTAGTTATGGGTACTTTTTACTTAAGGACATTTCAAAGCCCATACTTTTTGACTGTTACTTGAGTAAAGAAGTTTAGTCAGTACTGTAATATAGTGGATATTAACAGACAACGGAACAGTTGGTTATTTAACAGGACCCTTTATTGCTGCCTCCCGTGGTTCTCTCCCCACCCCCACACTTTTTGACTGTTACTTGAGTAAAGAAGTTTAGTCAGTACTGTAATATAGTGGATATTAACAGACAACGGAACAGTTGGTTATTTAACAGGACCCTTTATTGCTGCCTCCCGTGGTTCTCTCCCCACCCCCACTTACTGTAACTGTCGTAAACATGCTGTAACGTATATGACAACTCCCCTTATAGTCAGTTAACAATACTATGACATACACTTCTACTTCTCCCAGAGTATTTTGAAACACGAGTATCTGTACTTCTACCTGAGTAAAGGATGTGAGTATGTTCTCTCTGGCCTTGATGCACCTCTGCTGTTAGAGAGGGCTTTGCAGATATGGAAGTTGTTGCCAGCTCCTCCTGCGATGCTCACATCCCAAAAGATTGCAGCTATTTTCCGGTTTGACTGATTTCACAACTGACATGGCATGCAGAGCAACACTGTGCACAGCCAGACTGCAATTCTCCGCATTCCTGCCTCCCGACGCCCACATGGAGCGCGGATCACACGGGAGAACAGGAGGGGGGAAGAAAGCTGTTTTTCCTCCACAACACGGGCCCAGCTACAGCGTGACTCATTTCAGCTACATCCTGTACAGAACATTTGAGTTATTAGTTGGGAGAGGAGGCAGTGGAGGAGTGAAGCTATATTAGTACTGCAAGTAATGATTCCCCGAGGCTGGGAGGAAAGAGCGATGTTGAGAAATCACCCCGCACTCCTTCCATTAGCACGTCTGTCTGTGCAGCGCTAGCTTTCAAACAGCCGTCAGAGGTCACACAAGTGCTGCTCTCTGCGTAAACACGCTGCTGTGAATACTATATATTGTTTTGTCTTGTCTCTGTAAGCTCTGCATGATTAAAATGTTCCTTGTAATCTGTCTGGGGCAGCAGTGTCTAAGTTTTGAGGGCACGGAGGAGAGAAAACTTTCCTCACCGTCTCATGGCGGCTTCTTCTTTGAAAGAAGTCGTCAGTAAATGCAACACAGCACGTGTGGGTGTGTGTGTGTGTGTGTGTGTGTGTGTGTGTGTGTGTGTGTGTGTGTGTGTGTGTGTGTGTGTGTGTGTGTGTGTGTGTGTGTGTGTGTGTGTGTGTGTGTGTGTGTGTGTGTGTGTGTGTGTGTGTGTGTGTGTGTGTGTGTGTGTGTGTGTGTGTTTCAATGACATTGCAGGAGAAGGCATCAAACAGGCACAAGGACAGGGAAATTGCTTAAAAGCCTGTCGGAGCGTGTGGCGGCGAATGCGTAGCCGGAAACCCATTTGCAATTACTTTGTCACTTTGTCATTTTTTGAAACTTTAATACCCATGTTTGCCTTTTTGTTGTTTAAGCTCTTTGACATTCTCATGCTTAACATGCAGCGTTATAAACGGGGATACGCTCACACTGTAATGTAGAACAGAAGCGCTGGGCTTTTTGAAATGATCCACGTCAAACTACTTGTGACCACTTGAGATCGACATCTCTTGTGTTTCCCGGTGTGTGTGTTGAACGCAGTTATCCTGTCACAAGAAGAGTGGGCGCGGGTTAAGGTCGGATATAAATCAAGGAGCATTTATGGAAGACTATAGTGTGTCTGAGCAAAATGTCAGATAGCATCAAGTGAGCAAAAAGCGGATAAGCAAATATGAGTATTCAGAATAAAAGGAGGGGTTGGGGTCCTTCTTAACATGATCGACACCTAGCAGGCCATCTTTGAGGTTATCTCTCTTCACACTTAGTGGTACCAGTGTCCCCATCGGTATTTACGAGCCGTCAGCACTTTTATTTACGACACTGTCATCAATTCTGCCTCCACTCAGTGCAGCTGCCAGCCTTTACAACCTCTGTCAGCTGGTTAAGTAGATTGAATCAAACTTAAACGGTTCACTCAAATCTGCGTTGTGCAACTACCATAAACCCTAATGCTCTCCGTCTATGAAACCCCCAACACTCTGCGGCGGCTGCTTTAACGGTCCAATGTGGACGCTGAGAGAGGGAGGCGTTGGAGGGGATTTGACCTCGTTAGATTTCCCCTCTTAGGAGGAGGAGAGGCGCTCCATCACTGCCGGCTGCCTCTCCGCCTCTCATCTCTCTCTGTCTCTCTGTTCACTCCTGCCATCATTAACCCCCTCTGTGTTCTTACAATGAAATGCAAGGAGAGCGTCCTGAGTGCTTCTTCAACTGCACGACCTCTAAGACTTGTTGACAGAGTTGAGTCAGTGTTAGTTTTGGCCTTAATGTGAGTCCGAATGTCTGCCTGATTTCTGCTTGATGAATGCAAACTTGTGTGATGACACGGCTATGTTAAAGAAGTCCGATTATGCTTTTTGGGGTTTTCCCTTTCCTTTAGACCGGGGGTTTTCAAAGTGTGGGTAGGTGATCCTCCCCTCAGAGAACATAAGAACAGCTGCGCCCCCCCTCCCAATTATCATTGCTATTATTATTATTATTATTGTTGTTGTTGTTGTTGCTATAATGCAGGGGTATTCAACTGCATTTCAAAGATGTCCAGTAAGAGAAAATGTCATTAAATGCTCTGTTTTGCTGTCTACTTTTCTCTTTTTTGAGCACGCCATTTGAAATGACTCCGACTGTTTCTCTGCTCTTATCTCGTCTCTGTGTGTGTTTGAATCTGTCGCTGACTCACTGACTGCACCGATTTGATTGGCTGAGTAGCGTTTTGATCAAAGTCAATAAGGAAACCCCGCACTCACACAGGTCAACACATCCTCACTCCCAGGTCGGCCTATGTTGAAGTTATGTCAATAAATTTGAAGATCACGTGACGTCAAACAGAGCACATGGTGTAGTCCAAACGATAGCTGGGGATTCTGGGTAGTGTAGTGTCTTCTGCCATCCTTTACTCCGAAAAAATATTTGTTTCTCCGAATCGAAGGGGAAAAATACAAAAGCATTGTACACAATTTAAACCAATCAATGTTGTGTAATTAACAAGGATAATCTGGTGCTTTTTAGTCGATGAGTAGTGCAATCGACAGAAAGGGGAATACTTACTTCCGGGTGTAAAATTCTCCGTTATCCAATGAGAATGGACGCTCACATTGCCTTTAAGGGCAGTCGACACAAACGAATGCCGTGCTTCCTTGAGCGTCCATAGAAGCATATGGACATCCCGGAAAGCTGAAAATGGACGCGAAGGGCCCCCCCCTTGCGTTGAAAATGGACGCTAAGGGCCCCCCCCCCCCTTGCGTTGGAAAAAGCAGACACAGGGGACTTGACATAACGTCAACATAGGCCGACCTGGGAGTGAGGATGTGTTGCACAGGTAGGCGGAGGTAAAGGGAATGAGCACTTTTACAGCCTTTTTGGCGAGGTGGGGGAACTCGGTCTCCACAGACAGCCAACAGTGTGCAAGTGACACGTCTTCTGCCAGATGCTGTCTACTCTCTCACTTTAGGTAACTTCACTAAAAATCGAGCTTTTTGAACATTACAGCATGGAGACATGTCCCAGTAGAGACACTACATACTGATATACACCTGGACATCAGCAGGAGAGGACTCTTTAAAGTAGAGACACTACATACTGATATACACCTGAACATCAGCAGGAGAGGACTCTTTAAAGTAGAGACGCTACATACTGATATACACCTGAACATCAGCAGGAGAGGACTCTTTAAAGTAGAGACACTACATTCTGATATACACCTGAATATCAGCAGGAGAGGACTCTTTAAAGTAGAGACACTACATACTGATATACACCTGAACATCAGCAGGAGAGGACTCTTTAAAGTAGAGACACTACATACTGATATACACCTGAACATCAGCAGGAGAGGACTCTTTAAAGTAGAGACACTACATACTGATATACACCTGAACATCAGCAGGAGAGGACTCTTTAAAGTAGAGACACTACATACTGATATGCACCTGAACATCAGCAGGAGAGGACTCTTTAAAGTAGAGACACTACATACTGATATGCACCTGAACATCAGCAGGAGAGGACTCTTTAAAGTAGAGACACTACATACTGATATACACCTGAACATCAGCAGGAGAGGACTCTTTAAAGTAGAGACACTACATACTGATATACACCTGAACATCAGCAGGAGAGGACTCTTTAAAGTAGAGACACTATATACTGATATACACCTGAACATCAGCAGGAGAGGACTCTTTAAAGTAGAGACACTACATACTGATATACACCTGAACATCAGCAGGAGAGGACTCTTTAAAGTGGAGACTCTACATACTGATATACACCTGAACATCAGCAGGAGAGGACTCTTTAAAGTAGAGACACTACATACTGATATACACCTGAACATCAGCAGGAGAGGACTCTTTAAAGTAGAGACACTACATACTGATATACACCTGAACATCAGCAGGAGAGGACTCTTTAAAGTAGAGACACTACATACTGATATACACCTGAACATCAGCAGGAGAGGACTGCTGGACAATCGTATAGTGTTGAAGTTTCTCACAAAAACACTGAGCTGCTGCGACGATGCTCGGCCCGTCAAACATTCATCACAAGGATTTCTGTATCAAAAGGAACGAGTTAAAGTCCAACTTTGAACTTTAACTCTCCGCAGTGCTATTGGTTTTGCTGATGATATAACATTTGGCAACAGAGACTCAGCAGCACTGCATGAATGAACAATCAGCAAACCAGCAATTGAATAAATACACAAGGACTATTCTGTCAGCGCCAGACAGAGTATGGCCAGCATAGCATTATAATCAGAGATACTCATCATCCTTTATATAAGGCCTCAATATTCCCCTGATGGTCAAATTACCTCCTGAGTTTAGGAAGGAAATGGCTATAGGGGTGAAGGAGTTTCTGTATGTGTTGTGTAAAATGCCATAGGGAAGTAAAAGAAGGTTTCCTGACTGTGAAACATGACAGTGTAGGGTTGTGTGGTATATAATGGTTTTATACCATGCAAAAGTGGGGCGAAGCCTGCGAGCTCGTTCAGGCAGTCAACTCGAGCACCAATGATACATTAACACGTGGCGCACCTCGTCCCTCTTCCAACCAACCAAACACATTCTCCTAAACATACCGCTCTATTTAAGCTGCCAGGTCTTCCTGCCTCTGCCTCGCTATGTTGCTGCTGCTGCTGTGTTTACTTGCTATTGCTGCGTCCAAGTACCTGCTGCTGCGTTCATGTTCCTGCTGCTGTGTTTCATGTTGCTGCTGCTCGCCTGCCCCCCCACCACCCCAGCTTCCACCCCAGCTTCCACCTGTAGGCTCGGGGGATAGTTATCTAATCATCACTCAATGTTCTTTGTAAATCTGTGGAGTGATGAGGCGCGAGCCTAGACGGCAAACTCAAACTATATGCTGCTCTAATAAACATATTAAGAAACACGTGAGTTGTCTGACTGAAGCAGAAATGTGACCGCTATTAGAGATTCTGAGGTACATTTATACTGCGGTAGCTATACAAGCGGTATCTCGTGATTCTTGCGTCATTTCGAGGTATCGTGATCGTTCATATCCAGCTGCTCTTCCTGCTCTGGGGAGAGATGAAGGAAAAAGTGACATTTTACAATTTGGATGTCGAAGAAATCTAGTTATATGACCACTAGCCATCTGGACTGTTGTTGTTTTGACAGTCAGCTTAAATTAAGTAAATAGCATGAAGGCTACCATGAAATAAGATTGTATTTGTTCTGTTTCAGTGTATTTTCAGTCTCAACCTGACGTAGACACATTGAGTCTAGTCATGTTACGGATGGGAGTACAGAGCGACGTTCTGCAG
This sequence comes from Pseudochaenichthys georgianus, assembly GCF_902827115.2. Classification (NCBI taxonomy): domain Eukaryota; kingdom Metazoa; phylum Chordata; class Actinopteri; order Perciformes; family Channichthyidae; genus Pseudochaenichthys; species Pseudochaenichthys georgianus. The sequence continues at coordinate 38,930,833 of NC_047523.1, read as the reverse complement.
CTGTCAATATACCCAGTTGTAATGAAACTAAATCAAAAAGACAAACAAGGTGATTGCGGTGCATGTAGACCATGAAACATTTCCCATTAACCAGGCAAATCAAAAGTTCTTATTAATGGTTTATTACTAATCTACTATGAATAATGATTGAACGCACTAAGCCTTTAGTTACAATTAATAAACCTGGCACCACCATTTCTTATCAAAATTAATGTAACACGTAATATTTATTATTGCTTGATTTGATAAAGGGTTATTTCAACCATCCGCTTAATAAAAAACACTGGTTCTCAGGTTTAATCCATTTGTGAATTGCGCAGTCCTTTCATTTCTTCATACAGCGGGAAACCAAATGAATTCATCCTGAGTCCAATAACCATCAAAGTCACTCCAATAGTGCTCCTTAATTACGCTTTCATCCTCCTTTAACAAAATACTTCACATTCATCCAGTTTGTGACAGTAGTTGTAGCATTTTGAGACTTGAAACCTTAATTACCCCCGCACACACACAAGGGGGGGGGGGGCAACTTCCAACAGGAGTCATTTGGGGGGGCTCTTGGGAAAAAAGGTTGGGAACCCCTGCATTACAAGACATCTATCAATATGTGTGCCTCCACCATTAAACTGTCGTATTCTGCACATTTCTTATACTATCTACATACATCTTATAAGAGTATAATACAATAAAGCCCCAAAGCTTTTTTCTTATTCAAAATAAGACCTTAACCTAAAGTATTCTTTAATGTTTAAATAAAGCCTTATTAGTTTGTCTGTCTGTGTCTCCTATTAATATCTAATAATACAAATAATACATTGCAATAACGTGCTTTAACCACCAGGTGTCCCTTTCTATCAGCTGTGCACCGTTATTACATTACATTGCATTTAGCTGAGGCTTTTATCCAAAGCGACTTACAATAAGTGCATTCGACCAACAAAATACAAACTTGAAGAAAACAGAATCATATAAGTCAATCAGGTTTCATAGAGCAAAAACATTTCAAACATTCAAACATAAGTGCTACTCAAGATAAGCCAGTCCTTTGTTAGTATATAAGTGCTTTATTAATAGTTCTGTCGCTCGAGGTGGAGTCGAAAGAGATGAGTTTTCAGTCTGCGCCGGAAGGTGTGTAGGCTTTCTGCTGTCCTGATGTCAATGTTATTTTGTAAATATACCAATATACCGATTTGATCAAATATAAAAGTCAGCCGAATTAGTATTGATACTGCAAGGAGACTTACATTGTGAAGAGAAATGGAAGATGTTGTGTAATTGCTGATATATTTATGATCCACGTCACATATTCAGTTTCGGCGGCAGTTGTTCCTGTTTGTCTAGAAGTCCTCTCATCAGGGCTAAATAGAGAACTACGGCATGTAATATTTAATGCAGCCGAACCATGCATTACAATGCCGTTATGTGATGACCTCCAAAGAGAAAAGCAAGCACACTCGGAATAAAGTATTGTTATTATTATTATTTTTTCGTATTTCACATCAACAGGAAGTCCGGTTAACTAAAATGTCCGTGCGGAACAATACCCAACCCATAGGTCTGTGGGTGAATAATGTCAATCACCACATTACACACATCCCTTCACATTTCAATTTAAATTTACATTAAAGTATTTCGTGAGGCCTTCTAAAATGTTTTTAAATATAATTGGGGTTGTAGTTGAAGAGTTTGTAGTTATTGCGTTGCCCGCACAACACACGCATGGATTAACATCGATTTAATACATTAATGTAGCCTTTGTTTCTGCTAAAAGAGGTGTCAACCAGCTGGGGCAACAAGAAAATCGGCGAAATCGAGTGTGATATAATAAATAATTATTATATTAAAGGTGGGGTAGGTAATTTTGGAGAAACCAGCTGGAGTGCGCTAGAATTTGAAAATACACAGCTGGAAGAAATCCTTCCTCACAGAGCCCCTCCTCCAACACACACGAACGCGCACTTGACCAATGAGGGCACGAGATAAGTTAGTGCACAGATGGAAGGCTGACAGGCAGGTAGGCCATCCAGTTACTTTAGCCGGGCCGGCTCAGATGATTGGTCGTGCTTTTCACAGCGCCACGGCTTCCAGAGATGACATTTTTTTATGTATTTATTGTCAAAGCACTTCAGATATTCATTGCTATCGGGATGTTAAGAGCATTCCATGGAATATAACAAAAAGTGTATCTCGAGCCGGTTTCTCAAACTTACCTACCCCACCTTTAATATTGACAATAACAACCGACCGTCGGGGAGTGTTCTCATTGCGTCTATTATCAACGCTATGGGAGGTCTATGAAGGTCTATGGCAGTGATGTACCTGAACGCGTTCAATGAACGATCGTTCATGAACGCGTTCATATTTTGGGCGAACGTGAACTGAACGTACTGTATTTCCGCTAGATGAACGTAATTGAGAACGCGTTCATTCTCAGCGCTGTATAACGGCGTTCAAACGTGCGTTCATTCTCAGCACTGTATTATAACGGCGTTCAAAAGTGTGCCAGATTGCATATGCCTTTCAGCCGAAAACCCAGTTAAAACACACCGTAAACAGGCTTCAAAATAATGCGGAAAACCACCCAATTTGGCAACAGCAAGCTGCCTGTGACGCGTACGCGCCTGTCACCCCTGGCTGTCGCACTAAAATATAAATATACTAAATATATCAGACTCCTCACAACAAACAATGTGGAACCGGGGAACCGGCGAGCATTGAATGAATTAATTAATTAGTATGGACGAAGCCGAGAGCAGCTGCAGCAGCACTCGCTCAGAGTGAGACTCTACGGCAGGGGTGGGGAACCTCCGGCCTCCGGGCCGTATACGGCCCGCGAGACAATTTGGTACGGCCCTCGAGGTAATTTATAAACACACGCAAAGAATAAAAAAATGAAAGAAATCTAGACCGCAAAATAATTAAACAAGCAAGTGCCTGTTTTTCCTGGCCAAGATCAGGGTCCTTGAACACAACACGAGCCTAACGTGTCATCACGTGGTATATGTCTTGACTGACAGGGGTGCAGTTCTGACTGAGAGCACCAGAACGCCACTCCAGCACTTCAGAAATGGCAGAAAGTCCATACACATGCCGCAGTTTCTGCGTGTCTGTGTCTTTAGTTGAAAGCCCAGTGGCGATCTGCTCATCTGTCATACAGTCAATAACTTTGTTGTTATCATTAGCATCTGGTTAGCTAGCTATGCTAACGAATATAAGAAGCTTTGTCTACAACCAGTGAGGTAAAGGCACATCTTTATATGATCATTATAGTTATAAAAAAAATAAGAGAATAAAGTAAACAGGTATAAAATACTATATGACAGTTATTAATAAAGAAGAATACAGTTTGAAAGGGGAGTGATTTGTCAAATATCCATAAATTAAAAGAAAATCTGCTTACAGTTGTGTTTGGGTGTTGAGAGATGTGTCCATAGATCTCCTAATGTTGCTCTCAAAGTGCACCAGATTGATGCTTTTAACTTCAACATTTAAAAAAAATCTTCCCAGGGGAGCATGCCCCCCGGATCCCCCTAGAGGAGGTTAGGTCCCCCCCCCCCCACTTAAATCATGTTCACATGGATAGGAAACTAAATACATTTGCACACATCTTGTGTCCATATCTTTCTGTGTGGGTGGTCACGCCACACCGTGCACGTGCATGCATACGCGAGTCATGGTGAGATATCTGGATTAAGAGGTTGCTTTTTCTTTGCACAGAATGAAATGAATGGGCTGTGATTTTAGTTTTTTTAAGCAGAGGTCAATAACTTGTACGGCCCTCTGAGGATATTGTAAACATTGAAATGGCCCATTAACATCGTACAGGAGACAAATAATAGCTCGCAGCAACGTATTGAAAAAATAACTATGAACTATAAATTAGTTCATTTTTGAAACCATGAACTTTAGTTCAACATTTTGAATTATGAACTATGAACTGAACTAGTTCATTTTAAAATGTGTGAACTGTGAACTGAACTAGTTCATGTAGAAAGTGAACTTTCCCAACACTGGTCTATGGGACGCCCTGCCCGTCGAAAACCGACTCTCAAGGGGTACCCTGTGCGTAATAGGGTGACAGGGAGGGGCCCTGACCGACCTTGACGGGTTGGGAGTGAGAACGTGTTGGTGGGGCAGGCGAGCAGCAGCGACATGAAACACAGCAGCTGGAACATGAACGTAGCAGCAGCAAGTGAACACAGCAGCAGCAGAGCGAGGCAGAGGCAGGAAGACCCGGCAGCTTCAATAGAGCGGCATGTTTAGGAGAATGTGTTTGGTTGGTTGTCAGAGGGACGATCACGTGTTAATGTATAGGTGCTCGAGTTGACTGCCTGAACTAGCTCGCAGGCTTCGCCCCGTGTATGAAAACACTTTATTTTGAGGACCCTCATTGCCATAAAGCACTCTAGAGCTGCAACAACAAGTTGTGCCAAATATTCTGCAGTCTAAGCTAGCTGTGAATACAATTGATAAACCACTCAGAGTTTTTGCATAACCTGGCACCACTGTTCTGATAAAAATGCATGTAAAACACTTTAATATTTAGTATTGCTTGATTTGATAAGGGGATATTTCTTCCATTCGCTGACACTGGTTCTCAGGTAATAGTTCAAAGATAACTCCTGATTAAAGTGGCTCTCAGTGCCTTGTTTGTAAAAGATGCCAAGTCATTTTCCACGTAGCAGGTATCTCTGTTTTTAACAAAACTCTGTCGTGGATCCGATATCTTAAACACTCACAACATAACCACATGGAAACACATTAAAGCACAGACACAGAGGTGGTTGGAGTTAAAATATGATATTGTTACAACAGTATAAGAGACAGAATACTTGCCATGGCCCGGAGTCACACTGCAAACATGTTCCTTCTCCAACTCCTTTTAAAGGTCTCCTTTCATGCAAAACGTTTTGATGTCTTTTCTATATAACCACGTGTCCCCGCGGTGCGTCAGGGAACTCACAAAGTGTCAACAAATAAAACCCTCTCTCTTTTCCTCCGTACCCAAATCTCTAAAAACGGGGAACAACGGAGCTGATCCAGATTTGCGTCAGATATCACCGAAATGTGGGCGGGCTTTAGACCCACGGCCCAATCAGAAACGTCGCTATCAGAAACAATGCCTGACGTATTTTGGACGTAATATGGTCTTTGTTTACGTTAGCAAGCATCGCTAACACTCAGAGCTAACACTCAGAGCTAACCTGTACTGGAGAGAGTATGTGTAAAGAAGCAGGAAATACAAAATTTAAAAAAGCTACCGACCCAGAATCTTCACTTTAGTAACAGGGCTGAAATAGAGGGATGGAATGGGTGATCTTGTTGGTACTTCGAGCCAAACACTTCATAGACATGTTTTGTTTATATCTGAACCTAAAAATAGTATAATAGGAGACTTTTAATATCCGAGATCTCCACCGAGCTGAATCTGGTGTTCTTCCTCGGCGTTTTTCTCGTTCCTCCCTGTCACACAGAGGCTGAATTATAACTGAGCATGGTCTCCTCCCCATCACCATCTCATCTGAGCGCCTCCTCTACCTCCTCCTCCAGCGCACAGCTTCCTCCCGGCTGACTTCCTCTTGGCCGCCGGCCAGAGAGCTGATCGCTGCACCTGTCCGTCAGCAGAATACCAACTGATTAATGCTTTCACTGCGACCATTAATACAACTGCAGAGAGGCCGCTCTTCATAATTGAGAGGTGCATCGAGGCCTGCATCGAACCAAATGAGAAGGTCTTGTGCAATATGTGAAATCATTGGCATGTGTGTGTATTTTAGGGGATGAAAAGTGCTCCAATGTGACATCCAGTGATATAGTTCCTCCATGCAGAACCACAGCAGTGCACTCGGTTATTTATGTGAGGGCTTTATCAGATTTAATTTAGTGTCCTTTCTGTCCCGTGTGCAGACGTGTAAAGTACATTTTCTCAAGTACTGTACTACTTTTTGCTGCTTTGTACTTCTACTCCACTACATGTATTTAATACCTTTAGTTACTTTACAGATGTGGATGAATGATGTGAAATATAATCAAGTGTTAAATCAGACTTCAGTTCCACCTGGAGTAAATCCACCAGCTACCCTGCAGTCTACAAAGTACTTCAGACTAGCTGCACCTTCACCAGCTTTGAGAACACTTTCATGATCAATCATTATAAAACATATCATATATATTATTCTGAAATGGACCAATCTGCACAACGACTACTTTTACTGTCTTTCACTATATTTTGATGAGAATACTTTCTACTTTCACTTGAGGAACATTTTGAATGCAGGACTTTTACTGTATTTACTGTATTCCTACACTCTGGTACTTCGACTTTTACTCAAGTACAAGATCTGAGTACTTTTACTTTTACTCAATAACCTCCTCCTCCTCCTCCTCCTCCTCCTCCTCCTCCTCCTCCTCCTCCTCTCTGCAGCAGAGGGATGGTGGTGTGATGATGGAGGACAGGTCTCGGGTCTCTGGCAGCTTCAGTGATCCAAGGTCTCTCAGCTGGACTCACCCCGACGACTCGGCTCCTTTTCCCCATCCGTCTCCTCTCTCCTCTCTCCTCTCTCCTCTCTCCTCTCTCTCCTCTCTCCTCTCTCCTCTCTCCTCTCACACAGTATCTGAGTACTTCTAGTTTTACTCAAGAACAAGATCTGAGTACTTCTACTTTTACTTAAGTACAAGATCTGAGTACTTCTAGTTTTACTCAAGAACAAGATCTGAGTACTTCTACTTTTACCCAAGTACAACATCTGAGTACTTCTACTTTTACTCAAGTACAATATCTGAGTACTTCTAGTTTTACTCAAGAACAAGATCTGAGTACTTCTACTTTTACTTAAGTACAAGATCTGAGTACTTCTACTTTTACTCAAGTACAAGATCTGAGTACTTCTACTTTTACTTAAGTACAAGATCTGAGTACTTCTAATTTTACTCAAGTACAAGATCTGAGTACTTCTACTTCTACTTTTACTCAAGTACAAGATCTGAGTAATTCTACTTTTACTCAATACAATATCTGAGTACTTCTACTTTTACTCAAGAACAAGATCTGAGTACTTCTAGTTTTACTCAATAACAAGATCTGAGTACTTCTACTTTTACTCAAGTACAAGATCTGAGTACTTCTACTTTTACTCAAGTACAATATCTGAGTACTTCTAGTTTTACTCAAGAACAAGATCTGAGTACTTCTACTTTTACTCAAGTACAACATCTGAGTACTTCTACTTTTACTCAAGTACAAGATCTGAGTACTTCTAGTTTTACTCAAGAACAAGATCTGAGTACTTCTACTTTTACCCAAGTACAACATCTGAGTACTTCTACTTTTACTCAAGTACAACATCTGAGTACTTCTACTTTTACTCAAGTACAACATACTTCTACTTTTACTCAAGTACAATATCTGAGTACTTCTACTTTTACTCAATACAATATCTGAGTACTTCTACTTTTACTCAAGTACAAGATCTGAGTACTTCTACTTTTACTCAAGTACAAGATCTGAGTACTTCTACTTTTACTCAATAACAAGATCTGAGTACTTCTACTTTTACTCAAGTACAAGATCTGAGTACTTCTACTTTTACTCAAGTACAACATCTGAGTACTTCTACTTTTACTCAAGTACAAGATCTGAGTACTTCTAGTTTTACTCAAGTACAAGATCTGAGTACTTCTACTTTTACTCAAGAACAAGATCTGAGTACTTCTACTTTTACTCAAGTACAACATCTGAGTACTTCTACTTTTACTCAAGTACAATATCTGAGTACTTCTAGTTTTACTCAATAACAAGATCTGAGTACTTCTACTTTTACTCAAGTACAACATCTGAGTACTTCTACTTTTACTCAAGTACAATATCTGAGTACTTCTAGTTTTACTCAAGAACAAGATCTGAGTACTTCTACTTTTACTCAAGTACAAGATCTGAGTTACTTCTACTTTTACTCAAGAACAAGATCTGAGTACTTCTACTTTTACTCAAGTACAAGATCAGAGTACTTCTACTTTTACTCAAGTACAAGATCTGAGTAATTCTACTTTTACTCAAGTACAAGATCTGAGTACTTCTACTTCTACTTTTACTCAAGTACAAGATCTGAGTAATTCTACTTTTACTCAATACAATATCTGAGTACTTCTACTTTTACTCAAGAACAAGATCTGAGTACTTCTACTTTTACTCAATACAATATCTGAGTACTTCTACTTTTACCCAAGTACAACATCTGAGTACTTCTACTTTTACTCAAGTACAACATCTGAGTACTTCTACTTTTACTCAAGTACAACATACTTCTACTTTTACTCAAGTACAATATCTGAGTACTTCTACTTCTACTTTTACTCAATACAATATCTGAGTACTTCTACTTTTACTCAAGAACAAGATCTGAGTACTTCTACTTTTACCCAAGTACAACATCTGAGTACTTCTACTTTTACTCAAGTACAACATCTGAGTACTTCTACTTTTACCCAAGTACAACATCTGAGTACTTCTACTTTTACTCAAGTACAATATCTGAGTACTTCTAGTTTTACTCAATAACAATATCTGAGTACTTCTACTTTTACTCAAGTACAAGATCTGAGTACTTCTACTTTTACTCAAGTACAAGATCTGAGTACTTCTACTTTTACTCAAGTACAACATCTGAGTACTTCTACTTTTACTCAAGTGCAACATCTGAGTACTTCTACTTTTACTCAAGTACAACATCTGAGTACTTCTAGTTTTACCCAAGTACAACATCTGAGTACTTCTACTTTTACTCAAGTACAATATCTGAGTACTTCTAGTTTTACTCAAGAACAAGATCCGAGTACTTCTACTTCTACTTTTACTCAAGAACAAGATCTGAGTACTTCTAGTTTTACTCAAGAACAAGATCTGAGTACTTCTACTTTTACTCAAGTACAAGATCTGAGTACTTCTAGTTTTACTCAAGAACAAGATCTGAGTACTTCTACTTTTACTCAAGTACAAGATCTGAGTACTTCTACTTTTACTCAAGTACAAGATCTGAGCACTTCTAGTTTTACTCAAGAACAAGATCTGAGTACTTCTACTTTTACTCAAGTACAAGATCAGAGTACTTCTACTTTTACTCAAGTACAAGATCAGAGTACTTCTACTTTTACTCAAGTACAAGATCAGAGTACTTCTACTTTTACTTAAGTACAAGATCTGAGTACTTCTACTTTTACTCAAGTACAAGATCTGAGCACTTCTAGTTTTACTCAAGAACAAGATCTGAGTACTTCTACTTTTACTCAAGTACAAGATCTGAGTACTTCTACTTTTACTCAAGAACAAGATCTGAGTACTTCTACTTTTACTCAAGTACAACATCTGAGTACTTCTACTTTTACTCAAGTACCAGATCTGAGTACTTCTAGTTTTACTCAAGAACAAGATCTGAGTACTTCTACTTTTACCCAAGTACAACATCTGAGTACTTCTACTTTTACTCAAGTACAACATCTGAGTACTTCTACTTTTACTCAAGTACAACATCTGAGTACTTCTACTTTTACTCAAGTACAATATCTGAGTACTTCTAGTTTTACTCAAGTACAACATCTGAGTACTTCTACTTTTACTCAAGTACAATATCTGAGTACTTCTAGTTTTACTCAAGAACAAGATCTGAGTACTTCTACTTCTACTTTTACTCAAGAACAAGATCTGAGTACTTCTAGTTTTACTCAAGAACAAGATCTGAGTACTTCTACTTTTACTCAAGTACAAGATCTGAGTACTTCTAGTTTTACTCAAGAACAAGATCTGAGTACTTCTACTTTTACTCAAGTACAAGATCTGAGTACTTCTACTTTTACTCAAGTACAAGATCTGAGCACTTCTAGTTTTACTCAAGAACAAGATCTGAGTACTTCTACTTTTACTCAAGTACAAGATCAGAGTACTTCTACTTTTACTCAAGTACAAGATCATGAGTACTTCTACTTTTACTCAAGTACAAGATCTGAGTACTTCTACTTTTACTCAAGTACAAGATCTGAGTACTTCTACTTTTACTCAAGTACAAGATCTGAGCACTTCTAGTTTTACTCAAGAACAAGATCTGAGTACTTCTACTTTTACTCAAGTACAAGATCTGAGTACTTCTACTTTTACTCAAGAACAAGATCTGAGTACTTCTACTTTTACTCAAGTACAACATCTGAGTACTTCTACTTTTACTCAAGTACCAGATCTGAGTACTTCTAGTTTTACTCAAGAACAAGATCTGAGTACTTCTACTTTTACTCAAGTACAACATCTGAGTACTTCTACTTTTACTCAAGTACAACATCTGAGTACTTCTACTTTTACTCAAGTACAACATACTTCTACTTTTACTCAAGTACAATATCTGAGTACTTCTACTTCTACTTTTACTCAATACAATATCTGAGTACTTCTACTTTTACTCAAGAACAAGATCTGAGTACTTCTACTTTTACTCAAGTACAATATCTGAGTACTTCTAGTTTTACTCAAGAACAAGATCTGAGTACTTCTACTTTTACTCAAGTACAAGATCTGAGTACTTCTACTTTTACTCAAGTACAAGATCTGAGTACTTCTAGTTTTACTCAAGAACAAGATCTGAGTACTTCTACTTTACTCAAGTACAAGATCTGAGTACTTCTACTTTTACTCAAGTACAACATCTGAGTACTTCTACTTTTAACTCAAGTACAAGATCTGAGTACTTCTACTTTTACTTAAGTACAAGATCTGAGTACTATACATTACTATAATATTAATGGTACAGTTAAAGTACTGCTTTCAGCTAACCTAATACAGTCAGGTGAGATCTGTTGACTTAATGCATCAAATGAAAGTCAACGTTTCAGTGTTTCCTGTGTGGACAGGTGCTGTGATGTTCGGGGGAAGATCTACGGCTCGTTTCATTAGACAATAGCATGTGAGAAAGTCTCCTCCTCCTCCTCCTCCTCCTCCTCCTCCTCCTCCTCCTCCTCCTCCTCCTCCTCTCTGCAGCAGAGGGATGGTGGTGTGATGATGGAGGACAGGTCTCGGGTCTCTGGCAGCTTCAGTGATCCACGGTCTCTCAGCTGGACTCACCCTGACGACTCAGCTCCTTTTTCCCATCCGTCTCCTCTCTCCTCTCTCCTCTCTCCTCTCTCCTCTCTCCTCTCTCACAGCACAGCAGCCAGTTGTTCTGGGGATGGAGGGCCTGTCCGCAGGTAACTGAGACGTTACTGAACGGTGGTGCACTGGTGCATCTGCACAGTTACAGGGCAGTACTAGAACTGTTTCCCAAACTTTATTTTGTTGCCTTCTTTGAAATGTATTGTTTTAAGCAAGCATCTCCCGAGCAGCACGATGCACATTAGGAAGGACACAAAGCTTGTCATTGTCCGACTTACAAAACAATAACAGCCAAATGGCAAATCTTATGTATTCATGAAGTAACAAGATAGCATTGTCGTTGCGTTGAACAGCGCCCATTGGAACGTTGCAATGTATTAAGAAACGGAGGCGTCTTTCTCAGCAGGTACAGGATGCTTCGAAGAAAAACCACAAATCCATATTTCTGATTACTTTCTGTCCTTTAACATCAAAAGTGCCTTCAAGGTCAAACCGAACACGATGACCTTTGTTGAGGCAATTCAATGTTTTCGGCTAATTAGACTGCTTTGAAAACACAAGTATTGAATGTAAAATGTGGATTTGTTTTATTGAACTTAGCATAGTATCATTATTTTAGGAATTGTGGACATTTTAATAAACATTGTTTTTAATTGTCACATACCCTTTGCAGCCTTCTAAATAACCTCTGTACTAAAAGATTGGTTTAATTTGTATTTTTCCTGCGTGTTGATTTGTGGAAGAAAGGTCATCTTCAAGTCTCTGATACGCACCTCTAATTAAAACAAAAATAAACCATAAATCTTCTCCTTTAAAGACTCAACCCCTCCCACACTGAGCACGCTGGTGTGTTGGCATCAAGGTTTATTATCCTTTAGAATGTACAATATACAAAAATATAGGGTACCAAAAAATTCACAGTGTCTAAAAGGCAGTGATTACAGTCTACATGACAGGTCTAACAGTACACCTGGTAAGTTGCATAGAAGGGCACAGAGCCTCACATCGCAGGGGACAGAGCTCACAGGGGACCAATCAGATCACTGGCTTTCAGATAGAGCTCACAGAGGACCAATCAGATCACTCGCTTTCAGATCGAGGCTTAGTTTGGATCAAAATGACTTTTGTTAATTCAATTTTATCATCATATGACTTTTAGCAGTCTGTCATGTTTGTGTCTGTCCCTTATATCAGTGCTACGCAGTTCTTCTCAGTGTGGAATCGTGTTTTTTCTGGATATTTGATGTTTGAGCAGCTGTTTCAGGTCACATTTCGGAGCTCTGTCCCCAAACAAACCTCATGGTTGGTGTGTACTTAGCTGCTGCACTTTTTTTTAAAACAACTATAAGGCTTTTTTTTAAACAAACAGTGTTAGCTATACAATATACAGATACATTTACACGGTCCTCTGCAGGTTTTACACTGGGCCTGCTGTCGATATACAGATAGAGCTCTCGTGCATGTACAGTAGCTGAACTGAGTAGCATCGCTGGGTTAGCATTCATCGATCATCAGGCAACAATAATAATAATAATAAAATATAGCTGTGAAAATGCCCTTTATAAACCAAGCTATGACTTTAAATAGTGTCAGTTCCACCTGTGATGCTTTAACTTACAATGACTAGCTTCCCATGTATGAAATATAGAAACACAGTAGAATGCCTGCGACAGTATGTGGAAAAAAATGCACAAAAAAAACCTCATCCTCAGATATAGTCATATGTATGAAAGCATTTACATTGTACAAAATACCCCTCTGTCCACACACACACACACACACACACACACACACACACACACACACACACACACACACACACACACACACGTCATTCTGTGTAAAAACCATGTCAATATTTGTATTGTTTGATCGTTTATTTCACATATTGAAGATGCTTACCAAACTAATGAAAACTCAAGAAACAACAAAGGAATGTGAAATTAGAGAAACAAGAATTAATCAGCTATATCTTACTTAACAAAATATGTCCTCCTATGCTACAGCTTGTCTAAGAATAAAACAAACATTTAGAAAAAACCAAACAAGTGCCAGTCTACTAGCTTATTCTACAATCATAGAAAACCCAATCCAGTTGTTCAGCACACTGGCCATATTTGATATGACCACCGGGCTATTAAGCACTCAGTAGAATCGATGCATCCATTGGAGAATCAATTGGAGAATCAATCAATTCCCTTTTAGAAGTCTTTATTCGTGGAAAAGAAACAGAAGAAATAGAAAGAAATCTCGCCCCTGCCCTCTTTTGCATACAGGCACCCAAGGCATCCCAAAGCTTTATGTACACTTCCCACAATCCCCCTTGATTTGACGTCCTTGTCCACAGAGGGCGTGTGCATCCACTGTTATTGAGGATTGTGACTCGTCCAAAAAGCGCAATCGACTCAGAAGTTCTTATCTCTCCGTCACGTGAAATCCCAACAATGGAGGGCGTGCGTTCGCCCCAAACAACCACGTTGATATTGATCTCTAATTAATTTCAGCATCGACTTGTTTGAGTCTCTTGTTGTTGTTCTCTCGCTCTGCATGGACATATGGATAGGCTTGTTTTCAGTAACTGCTTGTGTTGAAGAGGGACTCAAGTTCATTTCAAGCCCAGAATGTGGTTAGTAATGGAGAGGCGTAAAGAAACGGTGACCCAGATCCAGGGAAATGTACGTTTTTTTCACACGTGGAATTGAACTCGTCACCTGTGCTGAGGAGCAAGCCAAAACTCGTCCGAGTGGAATTTTCCACTAAATCGCCCCGTGAAGCTTTGAGCTCCTATATCCACTCAGGCCGTTACCATAACACCCCCAAAAGTGCCTTTTTGTTCGTCCGAACCCCCACACCTCCTGATGGAAAGTTCCAAAAAAACGCCCTTGAGGACACAAACCCAACGATGCGGAAGAGACGATAGGAGCGAAGGAAAATGGCGATGACGAACTGAGGGGAACTGTCCGAGCTCTGAGAAACGTTACAGTTCACATCGGTTCAGTTATATCACCGTTCGGGGTGCTGTCCGTTAGCGAGGGGGGGTGGGGGTGGGGGGGGGGGGGGGGTTCGGAGAGATGGAGGGGTGAGTCTCAGCTGTTGTTGTTTTGGTTGTAGGTCCTACAGGGCGAGGGGGAGGAGTTTGGCTGGTAGTCGAATTTGCCGAGTGCCGTGGGATAGTAGGTGGTGGTGTAGACGTTGGTTTGTTGGAGCGGCGTCGGGAAGAAGTTAGATCTTTCATCCGGCAGCAGGTTGTTCTTGTTGAGCGTCTGGAATGACACAGTGGAGAGAAATGCATGTTATTGTATGCCATGTTACCGACTAGAAGATACTACCTCATAGGACAACATTTGAGCTCATAGGAGTTTCTATAAAAAAGAAAATATGCTGGAAGATGTTCTTTCAGTTATTAACAACCAGGTTGATATTGAAATCTAATTAATTTTTATCATCGACTTGTTTGAGTCTTTTGTTGTTGTTCTCTCGCTCTGCGAGGACACATGGATAGGATTGTTTTCAGTACCTGCTCGTGTTGAAGAGGGACTCAAGTTCATTACAGCCCAGAATGTGGTTAGTAATGGAGAGGCGTAAAGAAACGGTGACCCAGACCGAGAGAAATGTAAGTTTTGTTCACATGTGGAAGCGTGGAATTGAACTCGTCTCCTGTGCCGAGGAGCAATCGGTCTAAAGCTTTAGACCGAAAAGAAAAAGCATTAAATAAGAAATAAATAAAATCACACATTAGTAAATAAAAACAAATAAGACAAATAAGTAAACAACTAAGGCTAAAACATGAGTAGCAGCAATTTAGGTAAAACTTAGTGACATAAATAGCATATTAAAGTATTGTGACCATTCTAAAAATATGTACTTTTTACATTAAAGTGATCATAGTACAATTGCAAATACTTATAGCTCTAATGAATCATATGCCATATATTACTGACTGTGATACAAGATGTTCATCGATGTAACTACACTGTAGCTATGTTCGTTTGACAAATAAAGAACCTTGAACCTACTAGAAAATACTTTATAGAATTGTTAAAATAAAGATTTTTCACAATGTGGACTCTGTTTTATGTAGGAAGTTAAAATAATCTCTCCCTCGGGTGAATAAAATGCCTCCACTCGCCTCGAGGTTATAGCCTGTGTGCTCTAAATGTATTCACAACCAAAGCGAACCAATTCAACACATTTAATTGAGTTCATGTCAAGCATACTCAAGGCTCTAATATATGAGATGGCGGGAATTCACTGCAGGTCTCTTAAATAAAAACAAGACCACATATTATTCTAATGCAATTTCTGAGTCTTGGGTAAAAGCCGAACATAAGGTGAGACACTTTCCAGGGGAAGCATTAGACTAATGTAATCCATCTGAGCAGCTCCTGGGACCGCGGCAGAAGATAACCGGGTTAGAGTCGCTGAAAATTGGCCTGGAGGGAAGGAACCTGCAGGATAAACATCGCTGCAGCCGCACCGTCACATCAGCTGGTCCTCCTGTCGTTAGGGATAATGAGTTCAGGCTCTCCGCACCACGATGGCTGTCAGCGCCGCGTCCACACAAACAAGCGTCGACAGCGTCGGAAGCGTCGACAACTCCAATCTGCCCATTCACTTTGAATGGGGTGACGTCACGTTGCCTCGCTTTTTCGCCGAACTGGATTGTGGGTAGCAGAGTGGTCCGTCTCCGGCGTCAGAAGTTGAACAATGTTCAACTTCTGACGCCGGAGACGCCGGAGTAGCCAGCGCCAGCCAATCAAATCCCGTTTCGGAAAATCTGACAGCTGAAGCGCTAGCCAATCAAACCGCGTCTAAGCTGGGAGAGATATCCCGCCGTTCATTTCTATATTTCAAAAAAAGTCGGAGGAGAAACTAACTATCGCCGTAGCGAATCACCCGGTTTTGTATGACCAGACCCTCTTCACCTCCCGGGATACAAACCGGAGGAACCAGGCATGGAGGGAGGTGGCAGAGACAGTGGGGGAAACTGGTAGGTTTTCGCCTGTTTGGGGAGTTTATATATATATTGCTCGCATAAAATCCCCGGGGGTTTTTGCTTTGTATGTCGGGGGCGGGAGATTCATGTGATTGGTTGTTGGTCGTGTTGCTTGAATAAAATCCCCAAGCTCCAGACACGCCCAGCTCCAAGCTATTTTTTAAGCTGTAGTGTGGACGCTCCGTAACAGCCAGAGGCTGCAGGCTCAGGATCCGAAACAAAATGGAGGTGTTGTTGTGGTCACATGTTCCTGTCACGCTTTGGTTAAGCCCTTTGATACTGGCAGGGTGACAGGTACTACGGTGGCCAGTTGGGTCATCGTTGGGTATGTTTCAGCATTATCCTCTCACTTTCAGCTGCTCTTCTTATTGATGAAACTGATCTATTAGACACCGTCTCAAATTGTAATGATTGTTTGTATAACTTCATGAATTCTCAACACAAGTATCTAAAGAATTGTATATGTATTTTCTAGTTAAAGAAGTTGTATACATTAAGAAAGATGGGACTATATGAAGCAGAATGTGAATTAGTCTATGTACTCTGGTCCTTCATGTTTTTGATGTGATGTCTCCTCTGTATTTGCGGGTCCCATTGCCATTGTTATTGTTGTTATTGTTATTGTCATGTGTCGCTTTCCACCTTCTTCTCCAGTTGGACTCAGATGAGGGTGTTGCACTTTTCTTCTCCTTATACATGTGATGTTTGGTGTTGTTTTGTTTCTTTCCGTTAACCGTCAAGTGGGAAATAAGTATTTTTGTGTGTGTGTTTCTCTTAGTATCCTGTTATGTTTGTTTGTGAAAAAAAAAAAAATATTATGAAGGGCAGACCATCTATTTGTATCTATTTGTTTTTTTTAGAAAGGGGCAGGTCACATAAGATGTTATTCTTCTCCCTGCTCCTTTCGCTCAATGGTGGAGTCATGTTTTATGGCAATTGTTGTACATTTGGTTTTGCGTAGCATGAGCGGGACAAATAAAAATGAAATGAATTCTACTCAACAGACTGCACGTGGTTTGTCCTCGTTTGTCATGTTTTGCTTTCTGTTATTTTGAAGGGGGTTTATCCTAATAAATACATTTCTAAATATAGTTATTTCAAATATACTGGCGAAACACAGTTATGAAACAGCCTCACGGTGACAGTTGGCCATCTTTATAATCCCGAACATCAACAAGCGCTCAGGACCCAACAGTGTGTATCATTTTTTAGAGTCTGTATTTTCCGTTAAAGTCAACTTTATTGTCAATCTTTCAGTTTGTGTGTACAGACAGATCGAAATACCGTTTCCCACAATCCCGAATACAACAATACAAATATATATAAAAATATATATACAAATATGTATATCCTATAATCAACAGACACATTTATACATAGGCACACATTAAGACCTAAATAAAAGCAATATGTTTCCCTGTGTTTTGAGATCTTGCATTGTTGTTTAGTTTAGTTATTTTTTTCGAGCGTGTAAAACCAAAGAAAATACAAATGAAACAAAAGATGATACAGACATGATACAGTACTATACAAATGAATGCAATAACTAAACGAAATATTTAATTAATAATTAAATAATCTGTAGTGTCATTGTCTGATATCAATAAACAAAGCTTTAGCGTCCGAAAAGGGGTCGGAAGAAGTTTACACTTATTTAATCCGACCCCTTCTCCCTTTTTTTTTTCTTTTTACATCTTAATATAATGTTAACATACAATATCAATGTATACTTTAACCTTGAATAATTTATATAATCATTCATATAATATATACAGGCAAGTGTGTTTATTGTTAGAAATTAAAATCAATGTTGATATGGCGTAATTTGAATTAAATACACTATTTAATTTAAATCAGTTTTATTCTGAAAAACCGGAAGTTCACACTAACTATTAACGTAATACTTTTATTCTGAAGATTATTCACTTCCGGTTAGCATTAGCATGTGGCGAAATGCTACATTTTCAAACCGTGAATCAAAGGTGAAATGACATGTGATGTTGTACACTGAGCACACTGGGATGAGCACTCATTTATTGCCGCTGAATAACGTTTATTAGGGAATGTTTAAATAACCACAGACACCAGAATTATGTAATTTAACAGAAAAAGGCAGGAATTGCATTGGACCCGCCCCCGACGACGCCGGCCAATAGGAGAAGACCTCAGATGACAACAGGAAGAGCAAGCCAAGAATTGACCTCTTCTACCTGCTGACCTGGACTGACCGGTCGGATGAGGAGAGCGCCTGCACTCGCACATTTAATTTTGTACACCACCGCATCTTTTGTGTAATTAAATGCTGTTAACTTTTATAAGCTTCCCTTGACTCTTTTCAGTCTCTCCTGCCTTCAGGGTCTAGAATACATAAAACATTATGCAGCGCTTTTTGAAAACCTTGCCCTTTTTTTTCTCAAGTTGGTGGAGATGTTTCTAGAAGTGTTTTCTTTTTATATTCGTATAGTTTCTAAAGCTGCAGCGCCTTTGCACATGTCGGCCACCTCGTAAATCATTGCCGGCACACACTTGAGCCAGATGTGTTCAGACAGAAAGAAAGCCGACAGATAACCTAGTCGTACTGACGAAACAAGGCCTCACAGTGACAGTTGGCCATTATTAGCTTATTCGTTATTCTCGCGTCCAGGAGAGAAGTTTAGGATAAATGAGACCAATGGAGTCTCAGGCATAAGTTTCAAATGGTTACTTTAATTAAAAATATGGCGCGGTAATGAATCAGACGGAAGGCAGTCAGTGGAGGAGAGGGATGTAAAAAGCTCCCTCTCTGTGGTCGGCCGATCAGAAGAGAGCCCACAAGCATTCGTCCTTCTCGCTTGCTGGCTGTTCGCTCCTCCTCTCTGGGGGCTGTGGTGACGTAGGAGACTTCCCCTCGTTCTTCTGTGTCCGATATCGCGTTAAACGGAGGATTTAGACATTTTACATTCATTGCTTACTGCCACATGCCTTTTCTCCTCCTTATCTCTTTCATAACTGTAATACATGTTAACGGCATCAATAGCCACTTTAATGATACTAATGGACGGTAGTCCCGGATGTCGTCATGAAGGATTTTCAGAATAAAAGCTTGGTATTGAGAACTTCCGGTTTTTCCAGAATAAAATAGCATTTCAACTGACGGTATGTTTAAGGTACATTATGCCATAAAACATTGATTTTAATTTCTAACACCATTTTGTATATAATCCCCAAACGTTTGTTGATCCCCGCACGTCAACAAGCGCTCAGGTCCCAACAGTGTGCATCCTTTTTTAGTGTTTTGAGCTTCTTGCATCGTTGTGTTTTGTGAACCCTGTGCATGTTTCATCAAGTTGGTGAGGATGTGTAATCATTTCTATGTCTTTTGGTACATTTGTGTTTTCATATTCGTATCGTTTCTAAAGCTGCAGCGCGTTTCTCTTCATGGAAACGTTTTGGGCCGTTGTAGCGCCTTTGCACATGTCGGCCACTTCATAAATCAATGCCGGCACACACTTAAGTCAGATGTGTTCAGACAGAAAGAAAGCAGGAGTTAACATGTAATGTAATACAAAAATGTCCAATTTGAAAAATAGCCGTGATTAATTTGTGTCAAATCACATAAACAACAGGCACATGCTCTAATACAAGGAAACGGAGCAGCATCAGCAGGACGAAGCATCCTTGGGAGGGTCCTTGACCTTTGAATTAAATGAATTACTTTGCTGCTTCTGAGACGTGGAATATTTTTATTAGATTTGAACTTTGGAAAATATATGGCTGTTGCCCAGTCATGAGAAAAAAGTGTCTGTATCGGACTAGCCAAATCTAATTTACTTAAATCAGTGATTCGTACGTGCACTTATAGAATTATTGGAGCTTCTTTGCAAACTGAGATAGTTGTGACAAATATCAAACTAACTTTGGTTCAGGTTATTAAAATGTGACCTATTTGGACACTATTATCACCAGTGTAACGAGATTCACTGTAATCACATACACATTTTCAGTAACACAGTAATGTACAGTCTCACGGCATTTCGTGTTATAGTCACGAAATTAATTTAATCTATTGATTCGTGTTCACCAACACGATTTTTGCCTTTTTTTCGTGTCACACAGAACGATTTTAAAAGCAATGTATTTCTATTGGTAGTGTGTTTCGTGCCTGCACCACGTCTTTTTGTCCGGTCGGGTCTTGGAAGACCGGAAGCTGAGTGGTTCATAAAAACATGTTCTTACTCAATATCTTACCCTAAGCCTATCCCTTTTATTTTAAATTGTATAATGTCTGAGTTTTCTTGCCATCAGTGAGGAAAATAAATGCCTCAGAGCCTCAGAATACTGACATCTGTATTTGTTGTCATCTTTTTTTCCTTCTTAATTTGTTATTATTTGGTGCAGGTACGAAACATACCAATAGAAATACATTGCTTCTAAAATCGGTCTGTGTCAGAATACTGAAATCTGTATTTTTTGTCATCTGTTTTTCCATCTAATTTGTTATTATTTACTTTGCTTTTAAAATCGTTCTGTGTGAAACGAAAAAAAATGGCGTAATCGTGTTGGTGAACACGAATCAATAGATTAATTTCGTGACTATAACACAAAATGCCGTGAGACTGTTGTAATGTAACGCGTTACTGTTATACATTCAGTAATCACACTACAGTTACTAACATTGCGCAAAAAAATTACTAGATTCTCCCTTTGACAGACGAGAGCAGGGGTTCCCAACCTTTTCCCCAAGAGCCCCCCCAAAAGCCCCCCCCCCCCTTTAATGCCTTTAATACTAACTTGAATTTTTATTAAAAATGAATTAGTCAATTATTTTTTATATTTTATTGTAATGCAGAGACAAGGCTTTTAGTGACAATCATGTATTGCCTTACAGTTATATGAAAGAAAAAAAAAGAAAGTAAATAAATATGATATGTGGCCTCAAATCATCTGAGGCCTGGTGCCCCCCCTGCGATCTTTGGCGCCCCCCCCAGGTTGGGAACCACTGCTCTAGAAGGCCCGCTAGTTCACTGGCTCGAGGCAGAGGATCTAGATGGATGAGTGCGACGAAGCAATTCATGCCGTTTTATTGTTTTTAACGTTGAAATGGCAAGTGCGACAGGTGAAGATGAAGTTGTTGCGGAATCGTTGTGAGTTCCCTTTTCAAGACGACAATTCAGTGAAAAGACGGACATTATAATGCCGCGGAGGGGGTGGGGGGGGGTGTGTCTACAGAAGGTCCAGTTGTGATAGACACGGTTCGCCACTGGAACGCATCAGCAATGGGACAGAGCCGCAGCCTAGCGAGGCAGGAAGACCTGGCAGCTTAAATAGAGCGGCAAGTGAAGGAGAATGTGTTTGGTTGGTTGTAAGAGAGACGCGTCACGTGTTAATGTATCATTGGTGCTCGAGTTGACTTCCTGAACCAGCTCGCAGGCTTCACCCCATATGTGTGCACATAGGCCTGAGTTAGAAGTTTTGGCTTTAGGCTGTTTCTGAGTAACACAAAAGTAATAATGTAACAACTTTATGCAGAGAGTAAAGAAGTAATATATTACTTTTTGTTTTAAAGAAATGAGTAACGACCCCATCACTGATTATCACACACACAACCAATCAACCAAGAGCAAACAATGAAAGTTGTGGAGAGGCCGAAAAACTGCACTTAAAGTCGATAAGCCTCGGGGAACAGAGTTTCTTGACTTTCTGTAAATGTGAATGCACAGTCGAGCGATAGCAGTGGGAGGTCGAGGCCTTACTAATGCGTCGGGAGCTAATGGGGCCCATTAATAAGGATTTGGTGTACGGCTTGAAGCCTATAGGTTCTGTGTGGAATGAAGATGAACGGTAATTCATCTTCCGCGGTCAGCGCTCCATTGAGATAAATGCCTGAATAAAGACTCTAAATAAAACATGAATCACATCGCCCTTGAGCGTGAACATTGTGTGTGTTTGTGTGTGTGAGCAACATCCATGTGTGTTGTTTTTATGTACACTTTTGACATGTCGATAGACGTTTTGCAGTACTTTGTATTTTATTACAAATGTTGCATTGTTGGAGGAGCTCAGGGTCAGAAGAATTTCATTGCCATTTCTACACTGTAGCTTTGAGCACATGACAATGAATTGATCAATCTATCGATTAGATTTCTGATTAGAAAATGATAAAAGTAGGGCAGACATGTGGAGATGATCCGGCTGAACAAAACGTGCATTTATCAAACAGGCGGCAGACACCCTATCCGTTTTTAAGAATGCGCTTAAGACCTTCCTTTTTGATAAAGCTTATAGTTAGGGCTGATTAGATTCAGCCCCTAGTTTTGCTGCTATAGGCTTAGTTTGTCGGGGGACACCTTCCTTCTTCCTTCTCTCTGTCTGTACCTGTGTACTCTCATGTTCCGATTAACCCAGCTTCCCCAAATGTCTTTTTGGTGTCTATCTCCGCCGGGATCCTGAGTCCTGATCTGAGTCCTGGACTTCGAGTCGTGGCTGAACCTGTCTCTGTGGTCCTGCCTGACTCTCACCATACTACTTCCCCACAGGATTGTTGACATCCTTGTGGATTCATCTCCGTATTATACACACATGCATTTCCAAACATTTGGTCTACCTATGTTGTAAATGTATTATCTTTTCGGCATCTATTGCACGTCTGTCCGTCCTGGGAGAGGGATCCCTCCTCTGTTGCTCTCCCTGAGGTTTCTCCCATGTTCCCTTTAAACTGTGGGTTTTCTCCGGAAGTTTTTCCTTATACGATGTGAGGGTCTAAGGACAGAGGGTCTAAGGACAGAGGGTCTAAGGACCGAGGGTCTAAGGACAGAGGGTGTCATATTGTCATACTGATATTCTGTACACACTGTGAAGTCCACTGAGACAAATGTAACATTTGTGATATTGGGCTATATAAATAAACATTGATTGATTGAGGTTCGTTTTCCACAGATCTTATTTTTTACAATATTCCTAAACCCTATGGAGAAATCGCATTGCGTTTTTGTCGAGGGAACCCTTGCGCAGCTCTCTTCCGGGTCGGCCTACACAAATACGTCATCCCTGCATCACCCTGCAGAATTGAAATGTTAGATTTTCTTATACCTTGAACTCCATGGGTGTGTACTTCTCGTTCTTTGGCGTGGTGTTGCCCTTGTAGTTGAGGTGGTTGGGGGTGGTGGGGTGGATGACGGCTGACTCCTGCGAAGGCTTATGGAAGCGCTGACAGTAGACATAGATCAGGAAGGACAGAAGCCCCGCCCCCAGGAAACAGGAAACTCCAGTGGCGATCAGGTGGATGGAGGTGAACGCTGGGAGAAGAAGACGCGTGGAGTGTTAAGATATGTTTCACATCCTGGTGCGAAAACGTTCCCACATTACTGGCTTTATGTCAAACATCCAATACAACGTCAATTCTGAATTAGGTTAAAGAGGCCCTTTTACGTTTTTCTGGGTTTTCTCTGTAGTGTGTTCTATACGTAAATAGTCTACAAAGGCTAAAATCCCCGTGTTTCTCTTCCACACACTGGGGGGTTTGAACCTGTGCCCCCCTGAACCCAACACCAACGCACTAGTCCACTGCGCCACAGCCTCCCCACAACAAAGTGACATCACAATGTAACACCCGCGCTTCTCATGGCTAGCGCTCCAACACATTGTACGTGATAGGCTAAGGGGCGGGACATCTCTAAGCGGTTGACCAATCACAACAGAGCCGGCCAGCTAACCAATCAGAGCAGACTGGGCTCTGGTTTGAGACAGAGGGTGAAAAGAGGTGCTGCAGCACAGGCAGTATGAGAGAAATAAAGAGCTTTTTGAACATTAAAGCATGGAGACATGTAGAGACACTACATACTGATATACACCTGAACATCAGCAGGAGAGGACTCTTTAAAGTAGAGACACTACATACTGATATACACCTGAACATCAGCAGGAGAGGACTCTTTAAAGTAGAGACACTACATACTGATATACACCTGAACATCAGCAGGAGAGGACTCTTTAAAGTAGAGACACTACATACTGATATACACCTGAACATCAGCAGGAGAGGACTCTTTAAAGTAGAGACACTACATACTGATATACACCTGAACATCAGCAGGAGAGGACTCTTTAAAGTAGAGACACTATATACTGATATACACCTGAACATCAGCAGGAGAGGACTCTTTAAAGTAGAGACACTACATACTGATATACACCAGAACATCAACAGGAGAGGACTCTTTAAAGTAGAGACACTACAAACTGATATACACCTGAACATCAGCAGGAGAGGACTCTTTAAAGCAGAGACACTACATACTGATATACACCTGAACATCAGCAGGAGAGGACTCTTTAAAGTAGAGACACTACATACTGATATACAACAGAACATCAGCAGGAGAGGACTCTTTAAAGTAGAGACACTACAAACTGATATACACCTGAACATCAGCAAGAGAGGACTCTTTAAAGTAGAGACACTACAGACTGATATACTCCTGAACATCAGCAGGAGAGGACTCTTTAAAGCAGAGACACTACATACTGATATACACCTGAACATCAGCAGGAGAGGACTCTTTAAAGTAGAGACACTACATACTGATATACACCAGAACATCAGCAGGAGAGGACTCTTTAAAGTAGAGACACTACATACTGATATACTCCTGAACATCAGCAGGAGAGGACTCTTTAAAGTAGAGACACTATATATTGATATACACCTGAACATCAGCAGGAGAGGACTCTTTAAAGTAGAGACACTACATACTGATATACACCTGAACATCAGCAGGAGAGGACTCTTTAAAGTAGAGACACTACATACTGATATACACCTGAACATCAGCAGGAGAGGACTCTTTAAAGTAGAGACACTACATACTGATATACACCTGAACATCAGCAGGAGAGGACTCTTTAAAGTAGAGACACTACATACTGATATACACCTGAACATCAGCAGGAGAGGACTCTTTAAAGTAGAGACACTACATACTGATATACACCTGAACATCAGCAGGAGAGGACTCTTTAAAGTAGAGACACTACATACTGATATACACCTGAACATCAGCAGGAGAGGACTCTTTAAAGTAGAGACACTACATACTGATATACACCTGAACATCAGCAGGAGAGGACTCTTTAAAGTAGAGACACTACATACTGATATACACCTGAACATCAGCAGGAGAGGACTCTTTAAAGTAGAGACACTACATACTGATATACACCTGAACATCAGCAGGAGAGGACTCTTTAAAGTAGAGACACTACATACTGATATACACCTGAACATCAGCAGGAGAGGACTCTTTAAAGTAGAGACACTACATACTGATATACACCTGAACATCAGCAGGAGAGGACTCTTTAAAGTAGAGACACTACATACTGATATGAACCTGGAAATGATGAGAATAGAGCCCCTTTAAGACACATTTTAAACAGGCAGAGCAAAGGCTCCTAACGTAGGGGTGTTGGTGGGGAAATCAATCCATTTAAGAATCTCAATTCCTATATTTTCAATGCTGAGAATACTGAGGCTTTACTCAGGATTGTACTTTTGGCTTTGTCCTTCCTGTCGGTCATTTTGGTTTCATACAGGGTTGTGAAAATAATCTTTAGTTTGCACATGAGTGTCAAAACGTTTTTTAAAAGATGGACAAGTTGTGGCCCGTCCCGGTGACACCGTAGTGTACACACCTTTGTTCTTGCTCCTCTGACAGACAGAGAAACACATGAACATGCACATATAATGCATGAACACACACATCGTGGACACACACCTGAGGACACATACAGGGACAACGTAGACATGCACAACAACGTGAGGCAGCTGTTCATCCACTCACCTCCACAGTGTTGGTCCTTATCAAAACCAGATGCAGGGAGAATGACTGCAGAGAAGAGGAACACAGGGTCAGACACAAACATGCACACACACATGCACACACACACACTCTGCAGACACAGACATCCACAAACATCGAGGGGAGTTGACACATGCAGAAACAAAAACAGAGGATGAGAAGTGGTGTTAAAAATGTTGCGCAAACTGTCCGTTGAGAGTTTTTCGGATCAGTGTATCGTTGGCCGTTTCGTCAGATTGAACCTCTCGATGCGGTTAAAGAGCCATACGTTACAGCTGCGACACAATCATGTAAATTGGATATACTTTATAATCCCCGTGGGAAATTGTTTCTCTGCATTTGACCCATCCTAGTGTTAGGAGCAGTGGGCTGCCATTTTGAACGGCGCCCGCGGAGCAGTGTGGGGAACGGTGCCTTGCTCAGGGACACCTCGGTAGCACTTGGTCTTGCCGGGACTTGAACTGGTGACCTTCCAGTTGCCAAGCCAAGTCCGTATCGACTTCGCCACCACCGCCCCCAGTACAAATGCTCCTGCCCCTACAAATCCTCAAAGGGAGTGGGCAGGGTTAATGTGTGTGTGTGTGTGTGTGTGTGTGTGTGTGTGTGTGTGTGTGTGGTTTTAATTGCAGTGCCACATCTCTTGATACATTTGTTTGGCCTAATTCGTCAGTTCCCTCATAGCCGCCTCCCCTCCGCGTGTGACCTTAACAAATCCATCTAGCGCCGCATTGCAATTTGCAATAAAAGTAGATGTGATTTGGTGTTGTGACAGTCCATTAATATTAATCGCCTTCATATGGACTCATTAGGGATTCACGGCGTGGAGAGGCCTCTGCTGGCAGGCCCTGAAAGATCATCTCACGAGAAACCTTCCGAGATAGCCATCCGCATAATAAGGTGCGCCGGGGCCAGCGGGGTAAGACCGCTACCTCGCTGATTCACATGGTCCTATTGCCACTAATTAGCAGATCTCACACACACACACACACACACACACACACACACACACACACACACACACACACACACACACACACACAGTGATGGGTGAGGATGGCTGATGGCGCTGATGCTGTGTACATATTTGACGATGAAAGACAGACAAATAGTGTCCTGAAATCACAACCTGTTGCTTTTGAATGAAGCAGCCAATTAAGATAATAAGATAAAGGGGGACTAAAGCATTTTGGGCTAAACTTGAAGCCCCCCCCCCCAAAATGTGAGCGAACAGTGTGTGGGAAAACTTTGTCACCCCTTAAAATGGATGACATACCAGTACAGATATTGAGCTTGTATGTCAGCTTCTTGTCTTGGCATCGTAGTAAAAGGTAGGGTTTCGATCATTGGCCAGAAAATGTTACTTAGACATAATTTGGGCAACTTGAAAATAATAGGTATTTTATTTGCCAGTTGCTTACGTTTTCCGCCGTTGTAATATTTCCGTTTTATTATGGATAACACAAAATATGTAACCATTATTAAAAGACAAAAACACTAGAACAGAAAGCACGTCAAGTACTCTCCATGTGAAGAGGTGCACTCTTTTAAAGGCTTCATACTATTTTCTCCTGATAAAGGTTCCCAAAACAAGTGGAGAGCATGCAGTCTACTTTGGGATGCTCAACAGGTTGCTTCCTCCACACTCTAACGAGAGGATGTTGCCCTCGAGGAACCTTTGAGAGCTCAGACAGTTTTGTAGGAGGCTGCACCGGTCAGAGATGGCAGAAGTACCCACATGCTTTACACGAGTAGAAGTACAGATACTCGTGTTTTAAAATACTCTGGTGAAGTAGAAGTACTGACAAAACTTCTTTACTCAAGTCAAAGTAAAGAGGCTTTGAAGTGTACTTCAGTAAAAAGTACCCATAGCTAGCAGCTGTTTTAAAGAGTACCTGACCTCCCTTTATATTAATAGAACAATAATGTCATTGTTAGCTAATGAATGTTTCCATGCTGAACAACGGCAACATGACAACGTTTCCATTGGTCCCTCTTCTTTAGAGAAGACCAGGAAGTGATGGATACACGGATCGTGTGAGAAGTAGAAAGTACAGGTATTTGAGTTCAACATGTAAGAAGTACAAAGTTCAGGTATTTGTGTTCAACATGTAAGAAGTAGAAAGTACAGGTATTTGGGTTCAACATGTGAGAAGTAGAAAGTACAGGTATTTGTGTTCAACATGTAAGAAGTAGAAAGTACAGGTATTTGGGTTCAACATGTAAGAAGTAGAAAGTACAGGTATTTGAGTTCAACATGTAAGAAGTAGAAAGTACAGGTATTTGAGTTCAACATGTAAGAAGTAGAAAGTACAGGTATTTGTGTTCAACATGTAAGAAGTAGAAAGTACAGGTATTTGTGTTCAAAATGTAAGAAGTAGAAAGTCAAAAGTCGTCAGAAAAATAAGTAGTGGAGTAAAGTACTGATACCAGAAACATGTACTTAAGTACAGTAACGAAGTATTTGTACTCCACTACTTCCCACCTCTGTGTGAATCTGTCTGTCTCACCGGGTATTTCGTTGCAGTCTCTTCTCTGAGTGCTGTTCCCCAAACAGGGCGAGCTTCCCTGAGCTCCACACACCCGACTCCTCATCTGCAGGCCCGAGTCATCGCAGGCGGACCACAGCGACCAGGCCATCCAGCCACCTGAACACAGAGACAGGGGATCAATACTACCGTAGACATTTATTATTATTTAATCATAGATTTAATTTCATTTGTATTTGTTGCGTTCATGGTATGCAAAACTTAATGTATAACAATAATTTAAAAACATGTCTCTATACCCGAAAAGGAGCAGGGAGAAATAGAAATAGATGGTCTGTCTTTTATATTTTCGTATTCACAGCCAATCATAACTACGGAAGAGGATTAGGGCCATATTAAAACATTTTTTGGGAGGATTTGAAAAAAATTTTTTTTGTATCGTAGGAAAATAAGAGAAACACAAAAACGTAGTTCCCACCAACATGTTTGTGTTTTATTGGTCCCTCTTTGTCTTTAATGTTGTGAGTGTTACATCGGATCCATGACGAGGCCACCCAAGCTGTCGGCACCCACCGCCACCTCCGACCTTCCCCAGCCAAGCAAACAGCCCCAAAACACACCAGAGAGTGTGTGTGATGTAAACAGGATTGGAGAGCCACCCCTCAGAGAGTGTGTTTAGTGCATAGTGGAGATGTTTGTCTCCTGAGCCAAGCTTTAGAGCCGTTTCCCCGCAGCAGCCGACCGAGCAGTAAACAAAGGCTTCTCAACTTCCCAACAAACATCTCCCTTTGGACCATGCACTCGCTGCACCCTCTGTTTTAGAAAGCACCCACAGTGGAGGGCCGCTGCAGTGAAAGGCTGATGGGAAAAGATGGTTTGTTATTCAGGGAGATCCCGAGTGAGCAGCTTTTCGGCTGAGAGTGGCTGAGGACCTCTTTTACCTTTCCTATCAGTCAGCTGCTCACCGTCAGGCTGCTTCCTCTGCACCATCTGCTCCCTCCTCAACACACAGCCATCTACACACACACACACACACACACACACACACACACACACACACACACACACACACACACACACACACACACACACACACACACACACACACACACACACACACACACACACAACACACACACACACACACACACACACACACACACACACACACACACACACACACACACACACACACACACACACACACACACCACACACACACACACACACACACACACACACACACACACACACACACACACACACACACACACACACACACACACACACACACACACACACCACCAATACAGCCCACTTTAATTGCTTCATTTATTCCCATTTATTCGCGTCACCGGGACGATCTGCGTGATGGTACTGTTGAGTCTGGAGGAACCTGAGGCTCCTCGTTAGTATTCTGTCCTTCCCGCTGTCCTCCATTACTGCTGGAAATGTTAATCAAATGACCTGGGACAGGGGCTTCAAATATGCCCGTGACTGACAGCCAGCTTGTCTTTAATTACACATGCAGAGGGGGTGGTGGCACCAGCAGGACCCCGATAGATGACTGATACTGTGCCTGTCAATAGACTAATGGACGAGGAGACGAATCGGGGATGGAGTGATTGTTAGCCGACTGTCATAGAGAAAGAAGCCTCAATGGGTCCTATTGAACACAGAGGAATTAACCTGATAAAGGCCAAAACAAAAAAGCCATTAGACTTTTTAACTGCAAGCCAGGCTGAGTTTAAAGTGTTCCTTTCCAGTTGAGTGACAGTCAGGCTGATTCAAAATGAAAAGCAGCTTCGCAAGGACGAAACAAATATTACATCCAAGCTAAAAAACATCCTGTAAAACACATCACTTGCGGACAAATATGCAATCACCCTCTGACAATGATTATCTGTCGACGCCATTTTTGTTTTCCAGAAGATTGAACCCATAAATAGGTGAACATCACCTTTTGGTGACAACGCGTTGAAGGCTGTTTGATATTAACGCTCAGAATCCGAGTCTGGCTGAATCCTAATTCTAAGTTTTGATGCTGGATTTTCTTTTTCCTTCTCCTTGTGGATTAACAGGCGGATCTCTCATGAATATTTCAGTGTCCTTGCAGGTGCAGAATGGGACGGGAAGGGGGACACGGGGCGTTGGTATACATCTCACATCTCATCATCGTGATGCGGGGAGGCAAGGGTGAGTGAAAAGAAACCCGTTGGCATTGGGAATTAGTTTTCCAAATTAGTTTTTGTGTCTTCTTGTTTTATTAAAGATGTGATAAAGAATCAGTTTACCTAAAAAACCCTTTTTCTCACTTACCTAAAGTGGAATCTTGATAGTTTTCCTTTTAATTATCCAGGTCTTAAGACGTTTACCCTTGAGATTGTTTGTGTCCTCCTCAACAGAAGCAAAATAAATTACATTTGTGGTTTCTCGCAGCATTCAAAAGTTTAAATGTTAGAAAAACAGCAACGTTTTTTTCCAAAAGTCTCTTTTCCACAGATAACTCAGAAGTTAACAATAAACAAAACTTTAGTAATTGTTGTGTGATATTTGTTTGCCTATTAACAATATAAAAACGTGCCCTCTGGTCAGTGGTGGACTGGCCATCGGGACGTTAGGTCACTAGCACCCCCCCTGTTGACAATCAACTGGCGGTATTTACTTGCGGTACCGAGATAGGCTGGTCGGATAAGTCACTAGCACCCCCAACCCCCCCCCCCCCCCCCCCCCTGTTGACAATCAACTGGCGGTATTTACTTGCGGTACCGAGGTAGGCTGGTCGGATAAGTCACTAGCACCCCCAACCCCCCCCCCCCCTGTTGACAATCAACTGGCGGTATTCACTTGCGGTACCGAGGTAGGCCGGTCGGATAAGTCAATAGCACCCCCAACCCCCCACCCCCTGTTGACAATCAACTGGCGGTATTTACTTGCGGTACCGAGGTAGGCCGGTCGGATAAGTCACTAGCACCCCCAACCCCCCCACCCGCCCTACCGAAGTGGGCCGGTCCGCCCCTGCCTCTGGACACACTGGCATTCGAAACTTCGGACACATGATGTAAAACTACTCTAAAGTTAAGCAACAAGAGGAAATCTCTTTTTAAAACGTTCCAAAGGCTTCCATGGATCTCAGAGCAGCGGCAGCTCAGCGAGGTTTGAGCATGAGTTGTTTCTTTTAGCATGACTGTTAATCTCTTCGTACCGCTAAGACCTGGTTTGTTCATTAGGCAAATTACGAAAGAAGGAATTTAGCGACGACACGGTGAGAGAGAGGATTGCCTGTCTGGAGGCGGGGTGAAGAGACGATGCACGACAGGGTTACAGTTTGAATTTTTGAACAGAGAATATGAACGGCTACCATCTAATGGGAGAATCATTAAAGTCAGTCTGAAGCATCCTTGGTGCTCCAGTCAGTCCTCTCAGAGCTGAATCCAGACCGAATGTATGTGTGCCCTTACCATCGCAGGTGTGTGTGTTGCACAGCGCCTCCTCAGTGTGGAGGCCCAGGCAGATTTCCCCTCCGTTAGCGGGCGCCGGGCTGTTACAGGAGCGAGTCCTCTGGTAGTGACCCCCCCCACAGCCCACTGAGCACTGGGACCAGGACGACCAGCAGGACCACGCACCTTTCACTGTAACACACAAACAACACAAGAGCAATGGTTATTTGAAAGGTCAGTGTTTGGCATCCTCCATCATCATTTACTTTGGAGGATCTTTGAGATGACTTGAATCCCCAGATCTCCCAGATTTCAAGTTTCAAGGCTGTATTGACATTAGCATATTAGCTACAGTGTAGATATGGCAATGAAACACTTAAGTCACGGCTCATCCAACAGTGCAACATAGGATCTAGAACAAATAAAACAGACAAAATAGTGCAAAAGAATGTTTGGAGATGAGCAAGTAAATACAAATATAACTTTGTATTTGTGCGTATTCGGTAACAGTTGTACCATTTCATTTGTATTTGTATAATGTACATTGACTTTGAGCGGACCATTATCACAAGGCTAGATGTTGCTAATGCTAACCGGCTATGACTAACCTTTGGAGTCAATCTGGTGACGCTGGCCTCTTGGAGACCACCAACAATTAATCAAATAATGTCCTACAAATGATGAGGTAACGGTTTGTATTACTGTCCTCGTAATACGTCTTAGTCAATACGTAGCAAGGCCCTTAACATGTAAACACCTGACATTATGCTTTCAGATCAGACTCTAAAAGTGCTGATTATACAATTATATTATTATATAAATTATATATATTTAAGGTGCTTATAAATTGGACATTTACATTTTTTTTAACAGGTTATAAAACACCATTATGTCATTGTTATTATTACACATTTATCAGCAGTAAACTGCTTTTTGCAGCTCCCGGTTCTCAAGAGAGACGAATGCCCAGGTTCTAATGCCTTTAGTTATAAACACTAAATTGGGTGCCTGCTGATTTCACATTTTTCATACTCCCACCGTCTTCGCTTCGTCCTATCGATTGATCCCGTCTCCCCACGGCTCCGCTAATGTTCCGGTGCCTGATCTAATCAGCGGAGTGTGACTCTCTGATGGAGACAGGCGGCGTTGCCAGGTAACGTCACAGTGCTGCAGGCTCCTCTATTAGCCGAGTGGATTAGCGCGAGGGTGCGAACTGGAGGGGAGCAGGGGGAGCTATAGCTCCCCTAGTGGTGACATGAGCTCCCCTGGGAACATGGTTTGTGACATTTAGGGGGAGCTCTCTAAAATACTGATATGATGACAAAATAAATGTGGGCATGGTCTTTTTTTCAAAGGTGTAAAATAAGTGAAATAAAATTATATTTAGAGTTTATGATTCATGAAAAAAGTGTCACCTGCTTGCACGCTGCCCGCAGCTCCACCCACTACCCACTCACTCACAAGCTCGTTTAGTTTTAGCACTGCATGTTTACCAGGCATTGTTGCTGCTGCTGCTGACATGTCGAAAAGAAAAAAACAATTTACCTTTGGCAATTTCTTTAAAAAGACGGCCAAACAACCCGATCAAGAAGACCAACCGAATGTAGCTGGTGGTAGCACATCGTACGTTGTGACTGCTGCTACAACAGAACCGAGAGAGGAGGGAGCTAAGGTCAGTGCTAGTGCTAACTTGACAGCTAACGTTAACTTGGGGGCTGAAGAGACACAAGCCGAGACGAGCCGTTGTGTTGTGTGTGTGGCGTCGCGTCTCTCCAGGCAGTGAGAGGGTTGTGTTGTGCTATAGCTGTATTATTAATATTAATATTGTTCATGGTTGGTGCCGCTGGCTGCTCTTATCGCGTGTGTTCGGCTCTGTGTAGGCTACAGCCATAATAGGCTATAGCCCATGTGAAACAATGTAGCCTGTTTTTGAGTCATTTTAAGTTGATTTAATTAAACAGTCAAACGTTACATTGGTGGTCCGTGGATTATTTATTATCAAGTTGATTGAAGTTTGCGTAGCCCATACATGCTCGGGAAATCTGTTCAGCATTCCCCCCCCCGCAAAAAAAAATCCCGGCTCCCCCGGAGTCCGTGGTATAGTTCGCACACTGAGCGCGACCACTTACCTCTGACTAGCTCACAGCCGGACCCCGCTCTGCCGACCGCTAACTGGCTGTTTGCAGGCCTGTCTGCGAATGACTGAACCGAACACCGCCTACCTGACTGGCTTCCTGCTTTATAACGCTCTCACTGCGAGTCACTCCTCCCCCGCGCCTCGCTTATTTTCAGAAACTTGAAAGGTGTCAAACGTGTCCTTGTGTGTTAGTTTGGCTGCTCGTGAACACGAGAGACTTAAACTGGAGGATCCAACGTTATTGACAGAGCTGACGTGAAAACTGACCTTGATTGACTTGGAGGGTCTGATTTATGGTTTGAGTTGAACTTTCTTGACGTCTTAAGGCTGGACATGTATGAAGTAGTGTGTGTGTGTCTGTGTGTGTGTGTTGTGTGTGTGTGTGTGTGTGTGTGTGTGTGTGTGTGTGTGGTGTGTGTGTGTGTGTGTGTTTGTGTGTGTGTGTGTGTGTGTGTGTGTGTGTTGTGTGTGTGTGTTTGTGTGTGTGTGTGTGTGTTTTTGTGTGTGTGTGTGTGTGTGTGTGTGTGTGTGTGTGTGTGTGTCTCTTTGTGTGTGAGTGTGTGTATGTGTGTCTCTTTGTGTGTGAGTGTGTCTCTTTTTGTGTGTGTGTGTCTCTTTGTGTGTTTGTGTGTGTGTGTTTGTGTGTGTCTCTTTGTGTGTGTGTGTGTGTGTGTGTGTCTCTTTGTGTGTGTGTGTGTCTCTTTGTGTGTGTGTGTGTGTGTGTCTTGTGTGTGCGTGTGTCTTTGTGTGTGTCTCTTTGTGTGTGTGTGTGTGTGTGTGTGTGTCTCTTTTTGTCTGCGTGTGTCTCTTTGTGTGTGTCTCTTTTTGTGTGTGTGTGTGTCCTCTTTGTGTGTGTGTGTGTGTGTGTGTGTGTCTCTTTGTGTGTGAGTGTGTCTCTTTGTGTGTGTCTTGTGTGTGTGTGTCTCTTTGTGTGCGTGTGTTTCTTTGTGTGTGTGTCTCTTTTTGTGTGTGTGTGTGTGTCTCTTTTTGTGTGTGTGTGTGTCTCTTTGTGTGTGCGTGTGTCTTTGTGTGTGTCTCTTTGTGTGTGTGTGTGTCTCTTGTGTGTGTGTGTGTGTGTGTGTGTGTGTGTCTCTTTGTGTGTGAGTGTGTCTCTTTGTGTGTGTGTGTCTCTTTGTGTGTGTCTGTCTCTTTGTGTGTGTGCTAATCTGGCTTGTATGTCTGTTTTGGTTTCCATCTGACGCATCAGGTATCAGGCCGTCCCTAACTATGCCAGCATCATTTATATTAGCTATGAGAGCATTAGTAACACAACAGTACATTATCCGAGTAGCCTCTCTCTTATATCGCAGTGATCGAATACATAATTCAACTATTTTGAGATTAGTTTAATTGTCACATGTGATGACTTGCAGTTTGCTAATAATACTCGACAACTGACTCTGATAATATGTCTTAGTTGACATGAGAGGTCCACTCACACACAGCACACGGATTGATTTAAAAAACAGGAAAATACATATTGATCGAGTTTCAGAACTTTCACTAAAAGCACCGTTATTTTTAGGTCAAACAGTAACTTCTTATAATGACATTTATAATTGAACTCAGGCTCAAAGTGACTCACTCTCACACACACACACACACACACACACACACACACACACAACACACCACAACACACACACACACACACACACACACACACACACACACACACACACACACACACACACACACACACACACACACACACACACACACACACACACACACACACACACACACACACACACACACACACACACACACACACACACACACACACCCTCCACCCCTCTCTAATCTGGCCTTGTCCTTTTCTCACCTGAGTCTCTACCCCAGGAGGATGCAGGCAGTGATGCTTCCTGATTGGCTACTTCACAGCAGGAAGCAACCGAAAGGGCGCATTGGCAGGGTTTTCTTAGCTAACAAGCGTCCGCTGCTAACAACTAAGGATTCCACGTGGATGCCAACAACTGACATTTAAATACACTACGACTACGGGAATGTAATCAGCTTTGCACCAACCAATCATAAACCCTTAACTCATTTGGCACCGCTCTGGAATATAGATAGCGAGAGCTTAAGTGTGTGTGTGTGTGTGTGTGTGTGTGTGTGTGTGTGTGTGTGTGTGTGTGTGTGTGTGTGTGTGTGTGTGTGTGTGTGTGTGTGTGTGTGTGTGTGTGTGTGTGTGTGTGTGTGTTAGGGCTGTCCCGAATACCATTTTTCGGGCTCCGGATATTCGGTAGTAATCAGCAGCGAATATTCGGTGCGGAGAGATTTGTATTTTTTTTTAATACATTTTTTTTTTCACATTTTTTTTTTTCCCCCCAAAAGGTTTCATAACACGCTCCGAATCCGAGACACCTGACAACACGCTGTTAAGCAGAAGCGCAGATAGAGCATACTATTACGATTTATATGTATTTATTGTATCAGTACTCGCAAACATTAAAACTAAATGTGTCCTCTGCATTTAACCCAGCGCAGTTCCACATTCCGTCTATAACATTTTACAACCTGAACAGTCAAACAAAGATACAAAACACATATTTCAGCTGCCAGCTTCATGTTGCTGGCATTGTCGTGGACAACGGCTACTCGCTTATAATTCGGAATGGCAAAGGCGTCCGCCACTTCTCCAAGCTGTTCTGCAATATTTACTCCCGTATGGTTTACTTCCATTACTTTGGTTTCCAAAACAAAGTAACAGAGTTTCCACTCGCGAGTTATGAAATGACGGGTGACAGCCATATACGCCTCCATACGCACCGAGGTGGTCCAAATGTCCGTTGTAAAAATTACGGCAGTTGAGTTTTCAATCTGAGTTACAATTTGGTCTCGGTGATCGCTGTACTTCAGAGACATGGCATCTAAAATACTGGAGCGTTTGGGGACAGTGTAGCCGGGCTCCATCTTCTTCATTAATTTTCTGAAGCCTTCGCCTTCGACTATGTAAATGGGTCTCATATCCATAGCGATGAAATGTACTATGGCATCTGTTATCTCTATCTTTCTTTTCTCCGTTATCGTTTTTTTTAACTGTAGGGTCTGCTGTATTGTTGAGGATGTTGATGGCTGGGATGCGTGGGGATGCACCTATGGCCACAATGTATTATTAGGCTGAGCTACTCAACTTTATGCCAATAATTGCCTTAGCCCCAGATGTTCCCACATTACTCCTATTATTTTCACTATGCTGATAAAATTAAAAAACTAATATAAAAAAATAATTCGGTTGCTTGCTTGCAACTATTTTCCAAGCAAAGTAAGTGCACGTTTTTATCATGTTTAACGTTACTGTTTAAACGGCGGATAAAGCAGCTTCATCATGGCAACTTCACAACAGCTAAGCTAAGCTAGGTTACAGCATCCAGGTGACTTTTCAGAGTTGTTGTGCCACCGTGGTAGTCCAGTTTCTTATCACATATTTGGCACATTGCCTTCTTTTTACCGTCGTCCAATTTAAAATGGTCCCACACAGCTGAAGTCTTCGGCATTTTATGGGTGAAGCGAGGTGAAGCGTGCCATTTGCGTTCGTGACTGTGAACAGTGAACGCAATGTCAGGAGCACAGGCTGAGATTGTATATATTTCCGCATTTTAACAGTGCAATTCAAAAGTATAAATATAGTATAAGAATATGGCAATTCGCCTTTATTAATAGCATACATTTAGAAAAATATATTAATTTGTTTGAAAAATATTTTATTTTTAAAAATATTTTTTTGTTTGAAAAAAAAAAAAAAAAATGAATATCCGAATAATGAAATTGAAACCCGAATAGTTGGCCAACGAACGAATAGTCGAATATTCGGGTACAGCCCTAGTGTGTGTGTGTGTGTGTGTGTGTGTGTGTGTGTGTGTGTGTGTGTGTGTGTGTGTGTGTGTGTGTGTGTGTGTGTGTGTGTGTGTGTGTGTGTGTGTGTGTGTGTGTGTGTGTGTGTGTGTGTGTGTGTGTGTGTGTGTGTGTGTGTGTGTGTGTGTGTGTGTGTGTGTGTGTGTGTCCTGAGTCTGGTTTAATAAGTGCAGCCTGTCAGTGCAGCAGTCTGTGGTCAGTGGAGTCCTAAGTCAGCTGATTATGTCTTGATGAGGACTTTGAAGTAGATGACTTAATTTGTTAAGGACTCTCCCTCTATGCTGCAGCTAACCATTAGCTAATGAAGCTAATGATCCACTCAGCTCCGTT
Organism: Pseudochaenichthys georgianus; assembly: GCF_902827115.2. Taxonomy (NCBI): domain Eukaryota; kingdom Metazoa; phylum Chordata; class Actinopteri; order Perciformes; family Channichthyidae; genus Pseudochaenichthys; species Pseudochaenichthys georgianus. Next base: position 38,892,622 of record NC_047523.1, on the reverse strand, counting down.
TCACTTCCACCATTGACCTTCTCCTCTCTCTGTCTCCGTCTCCGTATCTCTTAGCAGGGGCGGACTGGGGGGAAAAGTGGCCCGGGGATTAATTGACAGACAGGCCCACTTAATGTATCAGCCGGCCGGCGATGAAAGTATGTAACTTAACAAAAAACCCGATGCATTTTAAGTTAATTTGGACCATTATTCATATAGTAATCACATTACCTGAGCAGCCCTTGAGTTGCCGAGAGCAAAATAGTTACAGCATATATTTAGTGATTTTAATGTTAACAGATCATTGATGCAATAACATTTGGACCCAATTTGCCTGACTTGACACATGGGGAATAAAACATGGGCGTAGGAAGCATCCTCATTGTGGGTGACACAATTTAACAAGGGGTGTGGGCAGGTGGTGGACCTCACCTCCTCTAGGGGGGTCCGGGGGCATGTTCCCCGGGGAAGATTTTTTTTTTTTTAAATGTTGAAGTTAAATGCATCAATCTGATGCACTTTGAGAGCAACATTAGGGACTAAATCTATGGATACATCTCTCCACACCCATATGAAACAGAACTGTAAACAGATTTACTTTTTCTTTGAACAGCAAGTGGAGGCAAAAGTGACTGCGCCCAAACCTGCTAGCTAACTAGCCTAAACTCAGTAACAGAATGTGGGCAACACGTTCTTCTCCACAGCCGCGCGACCTCTGAGTCAGACGTCACTTCCCCCTTTTCTATCCTACGGGTACAGCCACTACCCCTGAACCCCGTTTCCCTGCCACCCCCCCCCTCCCCCATGCAAGCCCCTCCCTCTGAACCCAGGGCTCGCTACAATACTGTATACTGTATACACAAACTATACAAAAACGCCTTTACGCTTTGGAGCTTGTTTATCCATCTGTAGGCAACTGCCAGCTAGGTCTTTCAGTCACTCACTCCTGATCGTTCACTGCGCAGTGACAGCTGCTACGGGCCTCATGTGTGAAAGTGAAACATATAGAACATAGGTAGCCTAGTGGGGTGTGGGCCGCAACCAGGGAGCCGGAACACTTACAAATGTTGGCCGGTAGGATTTAAGCAATCAAAAAAAACTATAATTGTTTTGCCCTCCGGCCCACGCACAGCACCGGCCCACCGGGAAAACTCCCGGTATTCCCAATGGCCAGTCCGCCCCTGTCTCTTAGTGTGCAAGTATCTCCTTTATGAACCCTTCATTTAGCAGGGAAGATACAACTGACTTTATCTGAACTCTATCAATCTCATCAAGTCATGATTGCAGCTCTCTGCAGATTTTAATTGATCGGATCAGATTGTACTCAAATCCAACAGTGGCAGATATCCAATTAAAAATGATGTTGTTTTATCATTGCAATTTAAAGCTTGTGAACTAAAAATGTCCTATTTAGTGATTTAAAACCATATGGTACATTTCATTGGACATGTTCTGCTCTGCATTATATCAAAGCGAATCATCATATTTCATCAAACCCAATCTGTCATCCCTCAGACTGTAACAGCATGTGACTGAAAGTTAGGGTTATTCTTTCTAGAAAAGAGACCAGAAATATACAGAGATGTTATACCCCCATATTTATAAAGTCTCATGAGAGCTCAGATTTTACTTCACATAATGGAACATTGAGCGATGAGTGGAGAAAAGTTTCACAATAGATGTTATAAGAGCAAGTCAAATAAAGTAATTAAAGAGAAAAGAGAATAATAGAACTTCAGTGGTTGCTGCATATTGTGTAAAACAATCCAAACGGGTGTTTAAGTTCAGAAGTTCTTCTAATGAAACTGTTATTCACTGCCTGCCTTTCTTTCCTATATGCAACAATATTCTTTAGAGAAGACCAGGAAATGATGGATACACGGATCGTGTTCAAATCAGTAGGCACGCAATGACTCTAAAGAATAATGATCACGCCACCAAACACACATTCAGACTAAAGGAACCAGCTGTTTGGGAAATGAGAGAAGTAGAAAGTACAGGTATTTGAGTTCAACATGTGAGAAGTAGAAAGTACAGGTATTTGAGTTCAACATGTAAGAAGTAGAAAGTACAGGTATTTGGGTTCAACATGTGAGAAGTAGAAAGTACAGGTATTTGAGTTCAACATGTGAGAAGTAGAAAGTACAGGTATTTGTGTTCAACATGTAAGAAGTAGAAAGTACAGGTATTTGAGTTCAACATGTGAGAAGTAGAAAGTACAGGTATTTGAGTTCAACATGTAAGAAGTAGAAAGTACAGGTATTTGAGTTCAACATGTAAGAAGTAGAAAGTACAGGTATTTGTGTTCAACATGTAAGAAGTAGAAAGTACAGGTATTTGTGTTCAACATGTAAGAAGTAGAAAGTACAGGTATTTGTGTTCAACATGTAAGAAGTAGAAAGTACAGGTATTTGTGTTCAACATGTAAGAAGTAGAAAGTACAGGTATTTGTGTTCAACATGTAAGAAGTAGAAAGTACAGGTATTTGTGTTCAACATGTAAGAAGTAGAAAGTACAGGTATTTGAGTTCAACATGTGAGAAGTAGAAAGTACAGGTATTTGTGTTCAACATGTAAGAAGTAGAAAGTACAGGTATTTGTGTTCAACATGTAAGAAGTAGAAAGTACAGGTATTTGTGTTCAACATGTGAGAAGTAGAAAGTACAGGTATTTGTGTTCAACATGTAAGAAGTAGAAAGTACAGGTATTTGTGTTCAACATGTAAGAAGTAGAAAGTACAGGTATTTGTGTTCAACATGTAAGAAGTAGAAAGTACAGGTATTTGTGTTCAACATGTGAGAAGTAGAAAGTACAGGTATTTGTGTTCAACATGTAAGAAGTAGAATGTAAAAAGTCGTCAGAAAAAGAAGTAGTGGAGTAAAGTACTGATACCAGAAACATGTACTTAAGTACAGTAACGAAGTATTTGTACTCCACTCCTTCCCACCTCTGGTCTCCACTCACCGGGACACGCCTGCACGTTACAGTCCTGGTAGTCGACCGGAGACCCTCGGCAGGCCACGGGCGCGCTCTTCCCCTCCGGCCCGGAGCACGACCTCCGGCGGGTTCGGTACCCTTTGGCACAGCTCTGAGAGCAGCTGGACCACGTCTCCCATGACGACCAGCCGGCACCGGCCACTCGCACCACAGGAGTCTTCAGAAGCTCCTCCACCAGGGCTAAAGAGAGAAGAACCAGAACAATAGTCAGGATCCAAGGCTCAAGATTCAAGGCTTTTATTATTATTCGTACATAGCTACAGTTTAGTTAAATCTGAGGCCAGAGGCTCCTCCAACAGCTCAACACAATACAACAGATAACATAGTTAAAAAATGCAAGTAAATACAAATAAAATAGAATAGAAATAGTGCAAGGAGAGTCTATTACTGCCGAATTGTATTCCATATTTTATTCCATTCTATTTCTATGTAAATACTGCTATATTATTTTATTATTTTTATGTTATTTTATATGTATGAACCATGACATCAATTCAGATTCCTTGTATGTGTAAAGCTGCCGGTAATAAACCCGTCTCTGTCTGTAATTGGAATATGATATATTAGATCAATAATTTGTAATCAGAATCCCTTTATTAGTCCTGCAGTGGAGACATTTACAGCGTGACAGCAAAAGTGGCATAGCAGGTAAAAAGGGCATGCAATAATAAATAGAGAAAGCACCCATTAGTAGATATAGAAATAAAGACACATAAGTACACATGGTTGCAACAGTGTGTATTGTGTGGTGGTCTCTAAGGTGTTATCCCGCCTGAAGGAAAGCCCCAGAAATAAATATATGCAGCGCTGTCAGATTGAGAGTGTTAAGGAGATGAAGAGAGATGTGAAGCATGCAGATCTCTTGAGTGAAAGTCACACAGTGTGTTTGACTTTGCCAGCAGGCATTTCTCTCCATACGTCCTGCATCCCCCGTTCCCCTCTGTCGGCGTTTCATCAGTGTGTCGGAGTCGATGTGGCCCCACAGGACGATGACAGGCGCAGACAAGCAATCGATTCACCAGTGGAGAGCAGTGGACCGTGACCCTGTGTCGCTGAGTGTGTGTGTGTGTGTGTGTGTGTGTGTGTATGGAAGAGCTGGACTGAGACCCCGTCACTAACAGCGCGTAGGGGAGCTAACACGGCTAACGGAGGGCCACTTCAACATGTCATGCTCCGCCTGGAAGAATCTCTGCAGGCTGCCTCTTTCTGTGTGCGGTGACTGTGTGTGTGTGTGTGTGTGTTTTTCTGTACACATAAACACATAACTGATTATTAACTTATTGACATTTCCCGGCACAAACGTTCGTCTCTATAGCCATTTCAAACTGGTTTATTATAGTTTTAAGGATGAAGATGACTGGATAGGTTTACTTGGTACAGGCTAAAGATGGAAACAGTTCACTACTCATCACAACATTACATTTGGACATTGTCCCAAGACAGGCGCCATCAGGAAACCTTCAAATTGGATCCGAACCCCTTCAGATAGAGTGTTGTTCAGTATGGACACTATGCAATATGGGCTCTGTACATTTGTTGAAATAAATCCTTAAACTCGACCTCACCAAAGATGACGGAGGAGGGATCCCCTTTAATCCTATGACAGTTGCTCATTGAAGCATAAGTACAAAATGATCCGCTGATTTACAGAGGGCTCTTTCTCAATGGGAATAAAGATCTTTGGGCCCAATGACGTCACGCTTGGTTAGAAGAGAAGCCGGCCCATCCTCGGGTAGCAATGTATATTTTATACTTATGTATTTTGAAGAGATATGAGAAAGGGCAGTGGGTTAACACACTTATCTTTGGTGCGTACATTGTTCTCATCATCACTAAACTCTGTCCGGTGTCTGTTTAGCTTAAGGAGAGGAAGGACATCTCTGCCAATATGTCATTTCTTACTTGTTGTAATCCTCTTTTCATTTGGGTAGAAAGGAAAACAACCAGTTGTATCGCCCTAAAGCAGTGTTTCTCAAACTTTTTCATACCAAGGACCACTTGACCAATAAAAAAACACTCGCGGACCACCTAACTCCACAAATATCCCAAAACACATCGTTTTTCTAGAACAGATTATAAATCGCCTGGAAATGGTACAAACAAGTGGCAACATGTGTGACGAAGGTGTTGCCCTGGGCTTTATCATGCAATAGAAAGTGTAACGTAAGCTTGTTCCATTGCGGAGATATTCCCGCGAGAGTGCGGAAAACTTAAATGTATTTATTTATTTTAAATGTGAAATGTTACCAATATACTCACGGACCACTAGGGGGCGCCCCCTAGTGGTACACTTTGAGAAGCACTGCCCTAAAGTAATAAGAGGACCATTTTTAAGATAGTGTAACTCAACCACATATACATGTACTTCTCTGTGTGTCAATGACTTCTTTCTAAATATGTGAATCCCATGTTAAGGTACTTTTTCCTTTATTGCAGTACTGACCCCCCTCCAGTGTGTCTTTAACTCACTGTCTGTCTCGCAGGCGGCGGTCCCGTCGTTGGGGCAGAAGCGCGTCTCCACCTTCCTGCGTCCGATCTGCAGCTCGTGGGGGTCGGACAGGTGAGCGCGGCACATGTAGCGTATCCTCTGCTCCTGACGAGCCCCCCCCTGAGTCACGTTGACGGGCATCCAGGGGGTCCAGGGGGTGTTCCTCTTTACCTCGGGACACGCCTCCAGGTTGCACGCCTTGTACTCCTGCAGGTGGGGAAAAGTCAGTGGGTTTTATTGTTTTATTCTTAATTTAACTTTTAAAAAAATCCCACATTTTGAGAAAAAAGTCCAATTCTGGGGTATTTTTTTTAACATTATTAATTGTTTTATTTATTTATTCTACTATTTCAACAATTAGACAAAATGAGTAGAAGTGGGAGGGCAGAAAGCAAAGGTTATACAGAAGTAGCTCTCCAGTCATCCAGTTGCAGGATAAAGAAAAAAAAGATAATTCTGTAATTAAAAACTATTAAAAACACAATTCTATATATACACACACACACACACACACACACACACACACCCCCATTTCCAGGGTGAAAATTACATAATAAAGTAATAGAGCGGTGCAGTCATGACTTATTTCTGCAGGCCTACTCAGAGCTTAGCATTTTGCAAGTTCGCCTTGGAAAAAAGCAACGAGATATTTCCATATGATTTGGAGTATTGCAGAAAATAGAATCACAAGCTTCTGGTTCTAACATGTGTTGTTCAGCAGTATAATCTCCTCGTATAAACACAGTTTGTAATGTTTTTTAAAGCGTAACTGCAATCGCTAAAAGAGTTATATTCGGCGTGGTGACGTTTCTCATTTGCTCACGTAATGCTATAACAACGACGACATCACAGTCACACGTCTTTACGTTACCACCAATAAGCTAGAGGCGGCTAATGTTCAGCGGTTACCGTTACCCCCCTGCACAGAATCATCAGCTGCTACCATCACCAGTGTGTTTATCTTGATGCTTGTCACAGAACCCCCCCCTCGATTATACATCTCCTCGTCTGTTTTAATGAACAATTATCTTTACTTCAGTCTCTTGTCTCCTGATTGAATGGTTTCGCAGCTCTTATTTTTACATTTTTGAGTTATTTTTTCTCAAGAGCAGCTTTGTGGTAAATTCCTATCCTGGAAATTAAGTGTTGAATTGAGTTTTATATAAATGTGACGCATTGGTTTTGAAGATGTTTGTCTCTAGTAGGGCTGCTCAATTAATCGTATTTTAATCGCAATTACGATTATGGCTTGCAACGATTACGAAAACAACGTAATCGAAATAAAACGATTATTTTTTTATTATTATTATTAATATATATATATATACTTTTTTTTGGTTTTTCAGTTGAATTATACTTAAAGTTCAGGGTAATCAACTGTTAAAACATTCTGTTCAAATGTTTTCTTCTCCAATAAATGGATGTTTTCAAAGTCAATGAATAATCGCAATTACAATTATTGACCCAAATAATTGAGATTATGATTTTTGCCATAATCGAGCATCCCTAGTCGTTGATTGAGCGCTTTTATCCAAAGCGACTTACATACTCAATACTGTGGGCAGTACGACATGCAGTGGGGTTTGAACCTGATCGCAACACCAACGCACTAGCCCACTGCGCCACAGCCTCCCTCCCACTTGATCAATAAGATACGTTCAACACCAATCTCTCACTCTACAACGACACTGTGTCCTGAACTGTTTCTATAAAAAGCAAAGCTGTGTGTTCTAATGTTCAAGGAGATGTTGAAATATCATTTTCCCTGAAGAGCTGAACGTCCCAAGAGACTGTCGATCACCATCAGCGTCAATAGTATGGCATTTTTATCACAATAAAATCATTGATGGGAAAAACAATACGTCACTTTTTCATTTTAAAGACGTGTTTGTTTTGTCAGCGGACTTCATGTTTGCATGTTCATCTCCGCTGTCACCATCACCTGTTTAATGATTTTGCACTCTTTACTAAAGTGTCGCCTACATTTAGACTCCGACACACAAAGACACATGGAGATCAACATTATCTGACAAAGCCACGGCGTTTCTGTTCAAAAACTATTTTAACACTTCCTTAACTATCACATGTTGTCTTAAAAGCAGAGAGGCAGGGAGACGGACCCCCTGAGGCTGACAGATGTTCTTCTATGTCTCTGTGTGTGTGTGTGTGTGTGTGTGTGTGTGTGTGTGTGTGTGTGTGTGTGTGTGTGTGTGTGTGTGTGTGTGTGTGTGTGTCTGTGTGTGTCTGTGTGTGTGTGTGTGTGTGTCTGTCTGTCTGTCTGTCTGTCTGTCTGTCTGTCTGTCTGTCTGTCTGTCTGTCTGTCTGTCTGTCTGTCTGTCTGTCTGTCTGTCTGTCTGTCTGTCTGTCTGTCTGTCTGTCTGTCTGTCTGTCTGTCTGTCTGTCTGTGTGTGTGTGTGTGTGTGTGTGTGTGTGTGTGTGTCTGTCTGTGTGACTGAAAAATAATAATAAAATAAAAACAATTAAAAGCAGAGAGGCAGGTAGATGGACCCCCTGAGGCTGACAGATGTTCTTTGTGTGTGTGTGTGTGTGTGTGTGTGTGTGTGTGTGCGTGCGAGCGAGCGTGTGTGTGTGCGTGTGTGTGTGTGTGTGTGTTTCTTACCAGTGCACATCCTGGGCAGCTGTTGCCGTTCTCACAGCTGCGGACCTTGGAGTGGACGCCCCCCCCACACTCGGTGCTGCACTTGGTCCAGGAGCCCCACGGGGCCCAGAAGATGGGCTGGGGGCAGGAGACGCCTTCATTGCAGAACCTGTGCAGGCAGAGGAGGAGCGTGCTGTCAAAGCGCTGTACCATGCCGTCCGTGGGTGATGACGCTTTGCTTCCAAGCAAACTTTGCGGAGATCGTTGTCGGATTTTGATTCGGGCGGTATTCAAACACGAAGACACACTTCCTCGTGACTCAAAGTTCTCCGTATCAAAAAAGAACAAAAAGAACACGGTCAAAAGACTATGCCGCTTCCCGTCTAATCACGATATCAACCACACATTCAAACCGGACTGATGAAAGGGAAAGGGCTCGGACACACATTGTTCATTGAGACTTGACCTATTTGAGAGTCAAGTTGAAACCGTTATAACATGGGATAGAGTTTGAATATAGGACCAGGCGATAGTTAAATGTCGCTGTAACTGTTACATCATGATGAATATATGAAGGTCGTGTAACCGGCTTCAAGGCTCTGGGTTACACGACCTAAACTGATCATAGAGAGCAGAGACTACCGGCCCCTACACGCGGCGGCGTGCGTTGCCGCTTCAGCGCTTCTGCCCATTCACTTTGAATGGGGTGACGTCACGATTCGCCGAACTGCATTGTGGGAGCAAAGCGTAGCTTCTCTCGAGGTGCTCGCTGCAAAAGTAGAGCAATGTTCTACTTTTGCCGCCTCGACGGAGGCGTCAGCCAATCAAATCCCTCGTATGCAAATCTGACAGTACAAGCGCTAGCCAATCAAACCGGGTGTATGCTGGGAGAGCCAGACCGCAGTCATTTCCCATATGTCAACAAAAGGAGGAGAACATTATCGTGGCGGTAGGGAATCACCCGGTACTCTATGACCAGTCCCTCTTTCACATACAGGGATACAAACCGGAGGAGCCAGGCATGGGGGGAGGTGGCAGAGGCAGTGGGGGAAACTGGTAGGTTTTCGCTTGTTTGGGGAGTTTATATCCAGTGTACTTCGTTTGAATGGACAGCTAGCAAGCATAGACAGTATATTTAGCCAGCATGGATGTAGCATGAATGCTTTGCTTTGTGTGTCCGGGGCGGGACATTCATGTGGTTGGTTGTTGTTGCTCAAGACACGCCCACCGCCCACCGGCAACGCACTCCGCCGTGTGTAGGCTCCGTAACTCAGATTTGTTTGAAACCAAGTGAAATATCTTGAGGGAATGTCAATGGAAGTAGCAGTACACTTTACTTTCTCCGTATGCCATCAATATAATGTGATTTACAGACTCCAGTTATATCAACATTATAAATATGAAGTCACTTTATTTGTGTGCAAAAGCATTCAAATCTACATTTCTGACCGTCGTACTGTAACACAGATTAGGATTAGAGATTCCACAAAACGATTGTCCTTCATATCGTCAAATAAGTCGAATAGAGGGGCTCCTGGTGCACAATTTAAAAATGGGTAATAACAAGCACAAACTAATTCAAACAGAAAATATTTTGAATTGTATTTAAAGTTGCTGTTTGTCGCACTTGGTACTATCAATGCAATATCAATCAGAGTCCAGTTCAATGTAAATGTTCTCTAAATATGAAGTCACTTTCTCCGTGTGCATGCATGAGAACAGTCAGTGTATTTTCATATTCACTTGCATTCGCACGAGAGTTCTTATTTAAATGAGAAAAGACCGAGTGAATTTCATCTGGTAAGAACACAAAGCAGTAAACAGTTACTTTGTTACATATTGTCTCTATCTCTGCTGGAGGTCTCTTTTCGCCACATATTCACGATACTTGAATATAACGGGAGTATGCTTACCGTATTCCATGTCGTTTATTTGGTTTGGTAAAAAGCATTTAATCATGAGTTTGAAAAGTTACTTTATGAACGTGTGTGTGTGTGTGTGTGTGTGTGTGTGTGTGTGTGTGTCCTCACCTCTCGTCCCTGCTCGGGCCCACACACACTCGTCCACCGTGTCGGGGGGACGGGTTGTTACAGGATCGCTGACGCAGCTCGAAACCCGTCCCACAGGTGGTGCTGCACTGTCCCCATGACGACCACGGCGTCCAGCCTCCGTTTCTATGGCAACAGACATATGGTAAGGCGAGGTAAGGCAAGTTTATTTATACAGCACCGTTCAACACAAGGCAATTCAAAGTGCTTTAGAAAAATGAAAGACATTAAGAAACATATTATAAGATGGCATTTAAAAACACTCAAAGCAAAGATAATAAAACATGAATAACAAAAGGCCCGTGAATTAAAGCGAGTCAGTGTGAGATACACACATCTGAAACGTTTTGCTCTGACTATCAGTCATTGCTCACTTTTTAGCAGAAATACTTTTCTTTCTTTCTACTTTCTTGTGTAGCTTATCCTTCAGTTATGTCAAGTGTTTCATGCTAACCGAACCCCCCTTTGGAAAATGCTAATCTGCAACCCAACATTCCCAAAATTCAACGGACCCTGGCCGTATGTGTGTCGCACATCGTTCGTGTGGCTTGCTAGTTCTGGACCCCACCTGTAGCCCCACTTGGTGAGGTATTAGCAACACATTCATATTAGCCCCAAATCCTGCGTGCTTATTCAGCAGAGCTATTAGTATTATTCTTCCACCGGATGCTCTCTGAAGGCTCGGGGGGAAAGAAAAGCAGATTATTCTCAACAGAGCTGTGGTTCAGAGCGTCTGCAAACAGACATGCAAACACACAGGGAAACTTTCATTCAATCTGCTGAAGTGCTTTGTTCCTGGGCAGCACTTCTTCTCGCGGTTTAATTGCCACTTTCAGCAAAAGCACAATTCAATTTCGGCACCACAGATTAAATCTGGTGCAGCGACTGGGTGAGATGAAGGTGGCTGAGCCCTCTGTCTGTGCCGAACACTGATTGGCTGGTTCCCACGGAGACGGAGGCGACGAAAGGTGTCACAAGGAGAACCTGGGTGTCGCTAATAGGATTCCTCAGGTTCACGATCTGTTCGCATGTTCTGTCGGAGCGCAAAGTGCGACCCGGGGTGAGGGGCTTTGCTGCGACACTGATAGAGTTAAAGGAAAAAGATGGTGGCGCTGTCATTGTCACGATCTGTCTGTGTTTTATTTTTGTCCTGTGTAGATCTGTCTTTTTGGTTTCCTGTTTTAGTTTGAAACGTGTTCAACCCCTGTCTCGTCTGTTGCTTCCTGTCTCTGGGTGCGTCTCACTTCGGTTATAATTCATTGCCTCGCTCCTCGGGCTCGGTCTCACCGGAAGTTGATTTGTCTGCGCCATCTTGAGTAGCGTCCCAGTGGCCTTATGTGTGCCGGAGGACCGAGGATCGAGGAGCGATAACGGAGGAGCGATAATGGAGGAACTACCAGACCATCCTCCTGTGAAATCCTCAGACACTCGCCCCGCCCCCTTTACTGCGTATCGCTCACTGATTGGACGATGCAGTGCATGCTGATCTGGCTGCTGTCAGACGATCAGCTGTGCGGCGTCATCACAAACGGGCGTCGCTTCACGTGGCGGTCCCATTGCTTTTAAAACTAATTTCCCTGCTTCTCGTGGTTTCCTTGACGACGCAAGTGAGGGACGCAAGGAATCCATTTAACCCTCTGTGTTCCCTCCTGCCTGATTACAAATGAACACATTTGACTGTAACCTGAGAGTTTAAATGAATTGTAAATTATA